>NC_045764.1:112429577-112724577 GCF_008692025.1 Phocoena sinus | reverse complement strand
GGTACATTTCTTCCAGGAATTTTCTCTACAGATAATACATTCAAAAATTTTGGCTGGGGCTTCACTGGTGGCGCAGTGGTTGGGAGTCCGCCTGCCGGTGCGGGGGACGCTGGTTGGGCCCTGGTCCGGGGGCATCCCACATGCCGCGGAGCGGCTGGGCCCGTGCGCCACGGCTACTGAGCCTGCGCTCTTGAGCTCGCAAGTCACAACTACTGAGCCCACGTGCGACAACTGCTGAAGCCCGCGTGCCTGGAGCCCGTGCTCCGCAGCAGGAGAGGCCGCGGCAGGGAGAGGCCCGCGCACTGCGGGGAGGAGTGGCCCTCGCTCGCCACAGATAGAGGGGGCCCGCGCGCAGCAACGAAGACCCAACACAGCCATAAATAAATAATAAAAAATAAAAATAAAAGAATAAAGGTTCAAAAATTTTTTTTCGCTGGTTCATGTTTGAGTATTTGTACAACCAGATTTTCAACTCATAGAGAGCAGGAACTTTGTTTTTCATGTTATTCCTCTGACGATACTTCCCTCTCCCCACTAATCCCAAAGAATATGGGGTAGTTTTTTTGTACTTGGTAGGCCTCTGCACTGCTCATCAAATAAATGAATGAATGAGAGTCTGCCCTTGATTAGAAGATTAATTTTTCATGACCAATTTACACAGAAAATATTATGTTTGAAATCAAATGGCGTTATAAATATTTTTATAAGCTTTTTCTCTTGGGAACGATTTCTTAAATTTAAGAATTTTGAGTTTTAATTCTTAAAAAATGAGCACTTTAACTATTTTTGGAGAGATTCTTTAAACTGTGTCAATGGATAGACAAACAAGGCCAAGGAAATGTCAGAACATATTGCAAAGTTGAGCACCACACAGCCTTTGAGTAGATCTTCCAAGAAAATGTTACAGGCCACTTATCTGATAGGGACAATGTGATTTACATATAGCATCTACTAAACCTGGTCTGCCTGAGAGACAGTTTCCCTTGATACTATTTTCCCCGGGGAGCGGGGATGTGGGGAGCAAACAAGAGTCATGTTTGTGAAAGTCATAGTGATAATTTGAGAACATGATAAGCAATAAGACAATCTAGTGGAAGGAACACAGAACCAAGGATGGGGAGACCTATGCCTCGGTTTACATGTCACCACTAAGTTCCTAAGGGACCTCGGTCAAGTCAGGTACCACTTCTACTTTTCTCTTTTAAAAATGCCCACCTGGCAGCTGGTTTATTTTTTTTGCGGTACGCGGGCCTCTCACCGTTGTGGCCTCTCCCGTTGCGGAGCACAGGCTCCGGACGCGCAGGCTCAGCGGCCATGGCTCACGGGCCCAGCCACTCCGCGGCATGTGGGATCTTCCCGGACCGGGGCACGAACCCGTGTCCCGTGCATCGGCAGGTGGACTCTCAACCACTGCGCCGCCAGGGAAGCCCTGGCAGCTGGTTTTTTGAGGATCAGGTAAGAGAGCAGATTCTAAAAGGATAATTATTGATGTGAAAAGCTGTATATTCTTGCTCCAACCCTGATCTGGTAGCTCATGCAAGAGCATGTCGCAGAGGGCAACTTAGTCTGGGGAAAGCCCCAAGCTGCCCCTCACGTTTCTGAACTCAGAAAGAAAAGGCCATCTTCTTGACCAGGAACAAAGAGGAGAATATATAACTTTTGACCCTTGAATCTATTATCATCATCTTTACTGCGAATCCCATTTTAGAGGCCACGTTATATAAACTACCAACAAGTCCTTAGCGTTTCCAGAAAAGCTAAGTAAATTATAACTTTCTTACGAAAATAACAAAAAGACTAGACAATTTTTTTTCAGATTATGTCGAACCTGGCAGCATCAGTGACCACAAATATAAAGCAGAACTAATAGTTTTTAAGAGCAGCACAATTCTTGACATTCTATATTTGTCTCCAGCTTCTTTTTCTTGAGATTGGCCAAGCCAATGAAAATTATGTATATTTATCCACCTTTGCTGATTCCTGATACTCTGGGCTTTTTCTCTTAGACTTTTTGCTACAGGGGAGAAATGGGCTTAAAGTCGTATACCTTAAACCTGGCGTGGTGATAGCTACCAATGTTTCAAAAAGCCTCACTTTAAGGTCGTTTTCCCTAAAAGCGGTCCTAGGGAATCATGCTCTGGGAAGGCTTTGGCGTATTAACCTTTGTGATGTATTACATTGGATGGGCCTTGGACACAGGTCTGAGCAGAACAAAATCAAGGTTAAATGGCACAGGGCCCTTTCTAAGTCAAATAACTTCTAAGGAATTTATCAAATCTAACTTCTGGAGTGTCACTGGAGAAGTGAAAAATAATGCTGGAAGTCATTGTATTCCCCGTTTGAGATTTAGGACAGTTACATTACTTTAAAATATATCTGTGTTCATGGCTGTCAGAAGAAATCCTAACAAAATCCACACATTTGCCACATCCATTACCACTGTAAAGAATTGCTTTGAAATGCTTGTTCTAACAGTTACATAGCTTCAACTTCCTCATTTGAGGCTGGGCCTTTCTAGTTCTGGCCTGAAAGTCTTCACCGAAGGAGCCAAGCTATGATGTGGCACCTACCAAATGCAAAGTTCTCACTGGCAGTGAAAAATAATAATAGCCCATGTCTATTGAGGGCTTTTGTCTACCATGTACGGTATGTATTGTACAGTTGAAATTTAATCCACTGAACAGGACTACATGGCTGGCAATATTATTTTCTCCATTTTACAGATGAGACAACTACGGAGAGAGATGTAAAGAGTTAACGCAACATGACGCAGATGGTAAGTAGAAGAACTGGGATCAAACACAGCTTGGTGCTGACTCTGGAGGGTTCCCCCTACACAGCCATGCCCTTGGAGAGTCATGATTTGGGAGAAGCAGACGGGAGGACTAACCGCCCAGCTGTTTGACCATGAGCATCAAATAATTGTCTTTAATACTGATTTAACACCAAAAAGAAAACTTTCCAAATATAAAGAGGAAATTTTTCCTAGACTGAATACAGACAGTCACAGGTGTTTGGTAGGTGGAAATGTCCAATACTTTTCACTCCAAATTGTTTGATGGGCCACATCACCAGCACAGAATCAACACTATCAAAAACAAGTCCTCTTAATAGCCTTTCCTTCCTTTTACAAAGTTGCACGTTTTAAAGCACCCTCCTTTCAAATAAGCCACTAACCCTACGAGAACTAGGCAGCATGGTGGGGAATCTCTTCATGAGAGGCACAGGAATGAGAAAGAATAGTGTATGACTGGGGATCGGGCCCAGCTCCTCGGTGGAGTAGATTCTGCACCTTAGGCAAGTGGGCAGAAGGCAGTGCTTTACGACCACCACGTTTAGCCCAACTTCTAGATTCTTGGATGTTTCATGCGTGGCAATCATTCTCCTTAAAAAATATACGGTAATAATGAACGATCATCTTGTTTTGTGCTAAATAATGAGACAGATAAAAACCGTAGCTACTCATGAGTGCAAAAGTGAAAAAGAAAAACGGCAAACAAAAAAGGTAAGTCATTTGTTGTAAGAACCTACAAATAAATTAAACCCTCGCCTACGATGTATTGATTTTGTGTGGCCTCTCCTGTAGAATAATGTCAAGGGTTCCTGACAATCCATTACATTCAATAGGCAAAATCTCCTTATAATTTTTTTTCTGTTTCCTGAACGATATATAATCTATTTTTTCCCTTGATGTAAAAGCAGGGCTTTAAACGCTTGAAAATTCTTTAAAGTAGTGAACAAAGCTGATATCACATGGAAAAGTTTCTTCTGATCACTTCTTCAACATCATATGGGGAGAAAAATTAGTTACAATTGACCCTATAAATGATGTGCTAAATAAGTCTAAACCCATGGATACGTCCTATATATACTAACTGGGTCCAGCGGGCTGGAAGTGATTCTTGGGTCATTTATTACAAAGTTAGAAATGGCGTGATGGAGTGAGTGCTTTGCATTTTAACTAGAGATTTCAGTACTGAAGATGAAAACTTAAAAATTAATTATAGATTCCTCACTAATTTTCAATGAAAAAGATTTACTTCTCAGTGTCTTTAGATCATTATTGGGAGCTCATTCTTTACTGCCAGTACTAAAAGTGACCTCAAAGAAAACATTTTAAAAATAGTGTATTACACCACAACTTTAGAGAGATGCTTTTCTCAAGCCTGTAATAAAAAGATTATTTTTACCGTGACAAAATAAAATGCCTCTGTCTACAGTGATGCTGAAGGAAAACAAATATAGATATAACGGTTCTAGTAGAAGAAGAGCGAATAAGACCAATGCTTTCGATCTTTAAACCTGCAATTACTCCGTGTGTGCGCGCACGTACGTGCACACAACAGTGTTATCGTGCATGCCCTCCTCCTGCTGATAGCCTGGTAGCAGGAGGGAAATGAAGACACTGGAAATTCCTTAACTGGCAAGGAGATTTTCATTTGGAGTGTGTAATCGTGGTGCCTGGTTTTGAAACTGAGGGGCCTGGTGTGCCTGGCGATGGAATTCCGGAATTTCACAAGTGTGTGGCTCTGAGGAGGGCTGTCTGACTGGTGAGTGCTGTGCTGCCTTGGTGCATGGCCAAAACAGCCATGTCTTACGGTCTCTTGGTGGCGGCTACTTGATTCTCAAGATTTAACCTAGACTTCTTTAGAACCTCTCCCAGGCTAAGTGCGGCTTTGGAAAGGTCCTCATATGTCACTGCTGAGTAACTTGGGCAACAGGAAACTCCAGCTCAAGTAATGAAACTCACACCCTAGAAAACCCTTTATCCTAGAAAGAAAACTGCTACAGTTTTGCAAAACCTCTTTCTGTGTCAGACGGATTTAGAGACTTGAGGCAGGCAAATAACACAGATGGACTAGTGAACCTCTAATGCTGAAAGTGAGCACACGGTCCCTTCATAGACTTCCAATGAGCCCCTACCATGGGCAGACACTGTGCAGGGCAGTGGAATCAAAGGCAAGTGGGGTCCAGGTGTGTTTCCGGTCCACGGGTTTACAGTCCCTGAGACAGATACATGAGGGCGTGGCTACAATGCAGTGTGAGACATGGCAGAGAGGGAGGTCTACACAGGGCTAACGGCAGGAAGAATCAACTCATGCTGCCTAGGGGAGAAGGGAGAGTTTCACAGAGAAGACGGGTCTTTAAGGATCAGAAGAAGAGATTCTCCAAGCCGACCACAGGGAGCCGGCAGGGGATAGCGGGGATGCAGCTGCAGAGAGGCCGAGAGACCGGACGAGTCCAGGGCATGAGGATGTCTGGAGGGTACAGTGATGGTCCCGTGCCTCATACGGGACGTTAAATCTGGGCCATGTCTGATACTAGGTGATGCTGGTGCTGTCACAATTGAAAGAAGGCTGTGACTCAACTTCTAAATTGGGGCCAAGAGAGTCTGGGGAAGGGGAAGCCCGATGGGAGGTCACTGCCATGTCCAAGGTGAGACTCTGCTCTGTCGCCTCTGTGTCTGCCGCCTCTGCTCCTCCCTGACTCCTACCTGTGGGTCCACGAACAAACCCAAGGCTTATACATCTTGAAAAGATACCTCTCCTCCAGCTTAAAATTCCCCTGGTCTTCATCCTCCTCTCTCCCCTTTTTCCCTTGCCAGCTAAGATTGTTGAAAAAGTAATCTAATCTCCTTATCCCCACTTCCTCACACCCTCTTCCATCAGCAACCCTCTGGAAATTGGCCTTCGGATGGACTGCTCCGAAACCGCTCAAGCCAAATCTCCAACAATCTATTAATTGTCAGATCTGATGGGCATGTCGTAGGCCTCTTCCTATCTGGCCCCTGCACGTTCGCCATTGCTAACCACTCGTCCTCCTCAAAACACTCCCCTCTCTTTATTTATTTATTTATTTATTTTATATATATATTTTTTGCGGTACGCGGGCCCCTCACTGTTGTGGCCTCTCCCGTTGCGGAGCACAGGCTCCGGACGCGCAGGCTCAGCGGCCATGGCTCACGGACCCAGCCCCTCCGCGGCATGTGGGATCTTCCCGGACCGGGGCACGAACCCGCGTCCCCTGCATCGGCAGGCGGACTCTCAACCACTGCTCCACCAGGGAAGCCCTTCCCCTCTCTTTAGATGGCACCACGTCATCTTCTGCTTCCTTTCCTACCCCTCTGTCCACAACTGAAGAACTTTTGCACAGGCTCCCCCTTTTTCCACCAGCTCCACAGCTGTTCTCATGCTACACTTTCCTTAAACCAGTGCTTCTCAAACTAGAGTATACATCAGAATCAGCTGGAGGGCTGGACTCTGAGGACTGGGTCCTAACCCCAGACATTCTGATTCAACAGGTCTGGGGGTGGGGCCCAAGGATTCACATTTAGAAAAACAAGTTCCAGGGGATTCTGCTGCTGCTGGCCTGGGACCACAGCTTGAGAACCACAGCCTTAACCAGTCTTTTCTATACCCGTGGCTTCAGCTACCATCATACTGATGGTTCACTACCATGGACATTCCTGAAACCTCAGACTTGGAGAGCCCTTTTCCACATCTCTAGCCTAATATCCCCCAGGCCTCTGCAACTTAATCTGCCCCAGAGTGGAGTGAGTCAAAGCTCCCTTGCTCGTTCCTCTCCACACCCCCAGATCTGCTCTTCCTCCTGTATTCGCTATGTTGGAGAAAGGCACCCCCCCACACACATCCCGACTTAGCCTCCACATGTCACAAACTCCCAAGAATTACTGCCTTCAACATTCCCTGGTCCACACACTGCCTCCTGTGCCCACTGTCGCTGCCATGCCTGCGTCCTCACAAAACTCCTAATCTCCAGGCACAGTGAGGTACCCACAGCAAATTTGTCCCTTCTGCCTGAATTTAACATTAGTTGCTTCCCTAATGCCCTTGGCTACTACCCTTACCATGTGCACTTATTACGCATACTGTCTGGGTCACCTTGGACTGCCATAACAAATTACCATAGACTGGGTGGCTTACATAACAAAGCTTTGTTTCTCACAGTTCTAGAGGCTGGAAGTCTAAGATCAAGGTTGCCAGCAGATTCAGTGTCTGGTGAGACCTAGTTTGCAGATGGCCACCTTCCTGCTATATCCTCACAGTGGAGAAAGAGTTCATCTCCCTCATGTCTCTTCCTATATGGGTGCTAATCCCACTTGTGAGGGCTCCACAAGGGCTCCACCTTCATGTCCTCGTTACTTCCCTAAGGTCTCACCTCCAAATAGATCACAATGGAGATTAAGGCGTCAACATATAAATCTGCGGGGGTGGTGGGGGGGGGGAATGCATGCTCTGCTGACATTTTGGAAACACCATGTATTTAATTTTAGTAGCACCAGGGCTCAGTAATGTGCAAGGCACCCTGAAAGGACCAACATTTTGTTATTTTGACCGGACTTAAGAGTTTCCTGGGAAGAAACAAACTGCTTCTGAACGCTTTCTTAGGCATTGTTACATCCCCTTCAATTTCTCTGGCAACTAAGCTGGCTCTGAAGGGGCTGCAGTATATAGTTTTCTTTCTAGATGAGCTTGGTTATGTCACTAACAAATAATTCAAGGTGCTTTTTATTCCAGTAACAGAGATGGTTGGCACTGGATTTCTTTGACATAATTTTGCATTCAGACAGTAAGCTAAGTATTCTTTGGTAAGCCTGAGTAGTAGAGAGAGATTTAAGGAGATGTGGGCTCTAGTTCTGGCTTGGCTACAAGCTGCCCAAACTCCATGGACTCGAGATCTTTCCCTACAAAAGGAGACACTTGGCTTATCAAGGTTATCTCAGTAGGGCAGTTTTCAGTCCGTTAGTTTAGCATATTAGCAATAATTTCAACGTAGTATAATGAAGTACCTTCGAGCATGAGCTGATGAAAGAAAAAGGACTTCCCCTCTGTAAGACTGCAGGAGAAGTTAAGAAGCAATGCCGCAATGTGGAGTCAAAGTAGGGACCCCTGTGTATGAGGAAGGGGACTTGGATCCTGGGTCCCTGGGGAGGCCCAAACCAGAGACTGGAAACGGTGGCTAAAGGAGCCCAGTTCCAGGGCTAAGAGTCACCTCCACAGGCAGAACAGTCGCTGAAGTGAAACTAATGTGAGGAACGTTGCAATTTCTCACACATATGTTCAGGTTAACATTTTAGCAATTGCCATTTTTGACCCAGCGTCCTCTGAGTGCCTCTTAATTCCTTTGTGTCTAATGGCTTACATCACCATTGAAAAAGTTATAGTCTAAAGATCACCAGCATCAAAACTGGTAGAGGATCAATATGCATATTTCCAGGCTCCGATCTAGACCTCTTGAACCACAAGGGCCCCATGTGACCCTTATGAACATTAACCTCACTAAGCTTAGAGAACCGCTGCTAAGTAAAAAGGACCCACTCAAGTAGGGCTTAAAGGGGACACACTGGACTCCATCATCACCTAGAAGGTCAGTCACCATTTGGTTCTTTCACCAGGCATTACGTTCGCTTGCCTCTGAGACTTATCAGTTACACAGATACTATCTTCATTAGAGGTTGTGAGACTAACCAATCTTCTACTGTTTTCAAACCTATTTTCATTGTGGTATCATCGTAAGAGATAGCGTCTGTGCCAAGGTCTAAAATCCTAATTAGATCCCTTGTTGCTAGCTGGGGTAGCAAGGAAGAAGATTCAGTATCCCAGTAAGACCTCTTTGATACGTCACATGCAAATGAAGGATGCAGTTAATTAAATATTTCATCGACTCTGCCCAAGCTCAAAGGTACCCTGTTGAGCTCTCCCTTAGCTTGATACCACAACCATCACATACAACGGCAGCAGAGGGAAGGGTCACTGTAAGATGCAGTACAATAAATATATCAGCTGAAGACCAACATTAAAAGAGGTATTTGCTAATGGGCACCATGCCAGGGTTACTCAGGCAGTGCTGCCTGCAGAATTCCTAAGCTGAGTTCACAAGATACAGATCGATGCACCTCCAAAGAGAGTCTATATCAATCTCCATTTCATTCATTAGCTCCCACTTCGAGCTGGTTGGCTGCTAGTTAACTCTTTAACGTGGGAGAAACTGTCAGTGTAAAGGCCACTGGGACACGTGCTCTTCCCAGCTGTACTTGACCTGTCAATATTTCTTGCAGCAGAATGTTTAAACTGGTACGGCTAATGGCAAAATGGAGACCTATGGGGTTTGGGAGGCTTTCATAGCTTTAGAATGGCTTACCATCCAATAGCAAACATTAGTAAATTCACCCCGTTGCTGTATTTCCGCCTGTACCTTACGATCCAGGTGCAACAGAAACTAGGATAAAATTATTTTCCATAGTTCTATTCTGGAACTCAAAGGTATTTTAGACTACACATTATGTAAATGTGGGCTCCACTACAATGAGATACTATCACACCAAGGACTTGGCTGCGGTGGAGATCATTAGTTTGTGATTCAGCGCTAAAGAAACTCCAAACAATGAGGCAAGCAAGGCAGCCCTTTCTATAAAGTTAGGATTCATTTTCAGCTCGTATTGGTCCAGGGACAACTTTATTGTTGCACAGTAGAAGAACCTGGATGCTCAGGGGGATGCTCGGTGCAGGAACTATTTCAAGCCCTTCTGAAAATGTAAATAAGAGTTCTAAAACATAAAGGCATAATTACCAAAACAGAGAACGGTCTCAGACCACCAGGAATGGCTGGCTTCGCTTATTTTCTTTCCACAAATATTGAATTTACTATTTCCCTTGCCTTACTGTTGAATAAAATCAATTTTCTTAGTAGAGCTGATCTCTGCTTTGTTGGAGGTTAGATGTGAAGTGGATATGCATCCTTAGATATACTGTTTGGGAGAAAGCCTTGAATATTTAACCCTGCATCACAGCGAGCCCTCCCTTCACCTTCCTGTGGGGCATCCATTGATTCACTATTTGACAATCAGAATTCTCCATAGGTTAATTGACATATTTGGAATTCATGGCAAAGAAAATCTGTGCATTATTTTAAAACTCCTGTCAAATTGTTTGTAGATACGGTTTGATAACAACACCTGTTTTTCCCTCTCTTGGCCAATACAATTCACTGAGAATCCTGGCTTAAAGAATTTCCCTGCAGAATTGTCAAACATATGTATTTGTATTTCATTACTTGGGTAATAGCTGATTTGCCAAGTTCATTTACTACTAGTTGCTTCTCAAACATCTCAGTGGGATAATTAAGGAATACTAAGAACTGAAACTGTCCTAAGTTAGGAGGGGGCTGGAGCCATTGCCCAAATCCCAGTCCTGTTTAAACTGCTGTCCAGAATTAAATATTCAATAACTGAAACGCTCTTTTCTTCCTCTACTCTCAGCAACTTATCATCAAGAAGATGGAGCTACTTCCCAAGTTGTGCAAAAGAGACGTCCCCCCCCTCAAATTATCTGCACAAATCAGATCAAAATCCTGCAGACTTTCAAGTATTTTTACTCAAAATTGGTAACGGTCTAAATGGTGCCTTTTCTCAGTGGCTATACACGTGGGGAGAGAAAAATAGTAGCTCCAGGAGTATGCCTTGGAAGGGAGTAAAGAAAGGCCAGACACAGTTCAAGGTTATAGCTGAACACAACGGCACTGATGAGAATTTGGACAGGTAATACCCTCTCTTGAGAAATTGTGAATGTGAAGGATCCTGGAGAAGAATGTTGAAGTACGATAGTGTTAGAGTTTAAATGCTCTCAAAGAATCTTGCTGGCTCATTGCACAAAGGAAAGAGATATTTTAATCACGAGCTATCTATCATCACTTGAATTTGAAGGCCCGTTTTGAAGCCACAAGCTACTGATTCCCATGATGTAAGTTTTTAGGTCTCTTGCCGGAACAAAAAAGGTATGAAAACGGGGGAGGCGGGTAGGGGGCTGGGGGGAGCACAAAGAAGCCAAATGGCCACAGACCCGACAGAGAGAAGATACTGTGTCTGCAACGCTGTCTCCTTTAAATTTTGTTCAAGAAGAAAGAATAATTGAATGGCGAGTTTCTCGGACTCTTCCCTCTGGAGAAAATGGCAATATATGAGAGACGAGAGAGAATGTACTTAAAAATACACTATTGAGTACAAGCCCCATTGCTATCATAAGACAAACACATTTGATTCTTCAGTCCGTAAGTTTTCGAGCTCACATACCCATTATAGGAAAGAATACCCAGGGGCCCAAAACAAAATTCTGTTTAAAAGTGCAGGCACCAAACTAGGAGACGGCTGAGCTCTCGTGTTAGACGAAGAGTCTAATGCGAAAGGGCACTTCTGATGATGGTCCTGAATTATTTCCCATCTCTCCTGTTCCGACGTGTACTCCTCTTAGACATATAGCTGATAGACTCAAGGGGCCCCTTCATAATTCCTTGGAGGGCTGCACATAGTTTTCTATCCACTTGGCATTGGGTGCTCAGAGTGGAGGTTTTATTGATTTTTTCCAAAAGTGAAAAAGTTACCTAACTTAGGACTGACATGATCTTGTTTTACCCTATTTCATTACATGAGAAAATTGTAGTTTTTTTTTTTTTTTTTTTTTTTTTTTAACTCTCTCAAATGCCCAGGAGCCCAGGCTTAAGGAGGGGAAACAGTTCAGACTCTTCAAATAAAATAAAAGTAAGAAAGACAGAAGAGCCGAGAGCTTCTCTTGTCACATTTCTACAATTTCCGGCTTTCAAGCCGCCACTTACAAGCCACTTCTTGACATAATCTTTAGGCTTAAGCATGTGGAACAGTGGACCAACCAGCTTAATAAAAAGACAAAGATGATATGCAACTAATGGACAGGGCATCGCAACTAGGTGTTAACACATCATTCATTGAACTAAATGCTCTTTCAAACTCTGCAGCAGAAACAATTAAAGTACTGACGGCAGTCTTAAGTTGCTTCAAATTGTCTGGCACAATTGATCCACAATTATCTTTGTACTCCCCGAAGCCCCCGAATGCTACCTTCTTCATTGACTTTAAATTTCCTTCACAGTTCTCCAACCTGTGTTCTGGCATACTGAATATCTCACAAACTGACTATCCGTGGGAGAAGGCCATTTTGATAATCTTGGAATCCTGAATACCCCATTAAAAATCCGAGCTGTATGCCCCTTGGATGATTATAACCAGCTCTTCATAACAAACAAACAAGAAATCTTGCTGAACATTTGAGGATGAGAGTTAACCTTTAAGACAAAAGAAAGAGATAGATAGGCTGTTTTCCCATTAGTTTCATAACACAACTTGTTAGGGAAATTCTGTGAGACAGAATTTATGGCAAAGAGGCGAATTCTATTTCCAAAGTTTTAACTTTAAACGGACCCATGTCTGGTATGGTCAAGGAATTTTGTTCGCTATTTTTGCATCCTTGGGCCAAGACTCTGATGGCCAATACAAACGCTGTTAATGAAACTTCATTTACATGGCTCTTTGGACCTCTCTTTGTTAAAAAGAAAACTCTTAAGTGGCTGATTCATCAGGATTGCTGTGAAAAGCCTCTGAAATACAACCAGATGTGCTTTGTTTCCAAGGTGTTGTGAAAAGGAATTTGTTTTGGGACACAGGCAGAGGTGTGTTCATTAACACTATCTTCTACAAATAAATATCTTTCTAATTTTTTTTTTTTTACTTTAATCTCCTCCCCCCTCCCCCCTTGTTGTTGGTGTCTGGTAGAAAATTGTGCACAGTTATGTGAGTGAAAAACCTTGAAGATGGAGAGAATCAGGTGTCTACTGTGAATAACGGTGCTGTCGCCCTCAGAGGGACACAGCATTTGATCCCAACTGAAAAGTCATTTTTAGCTGTCATGTGAAGGTCTGCAGTGGGGTATATGCAGTGGACTCAAGCACTGATATAATTTAGTCACGCAGACAAGACAATCCATGGATTATCTTTTGATCTAAACTTGTACATTTGATTTTTTTCTCAATTAGGTTCATTCTGGCATAGAAATGGTGAAGCATATTTTAGCTGGAACCAACATTGCCAAGGTTCTTGGACTTCACAAAAGTAAAGGCTAAACAGTGATGAGGGTATCGGTGTCATCATGGAATAAAAAAGAAAAACAACTTTTATTTGTGCAGTGTGTGAGGAATCTTCATCAGGATCTCATATTTGCTATCTTAGTTCAGCTTTTCTAATAATGCTGCGGAGATCTCTGCATGGATTTCCATGTATCTTTTTAAAAATGTTTATTAAAATTGCTACTTGATACGATTTTATTATTTCATACTGTCGAAACTTCTGTCCTCTCTGAATAATAATTCACATGGTCTATCGAATATATATGTGATGATAATAAGTCTATATATATCATACATTCCCTAATTCTTTGATGCTTTGCTTGTGGCTTGGGGGAAATGTTAATATTATAGAAGGTGTAGTTTCAGGAAATAAGTACAATACTGTTAACAAACATATTAATATGTAATATTGGAAGCCTCACTCCCACACATAATCTCTCTTCACCTGCTTACTTTTTTTTTCCCTTTGCACTTATAACATTAAGTACCAGCTAATCGACTTGTTTGATTGTATTTTCTGTTCACTGTCTGTCTGTTTCCCTTCACTGGAATATAAACTCCATGAAGGCAGGAGGCTTTGATTTATTCACTGGTATAACCTCAGCACCTTGAATGGTGCCTGTCACATAGCAGCTGTCTAACAGCTGTTTGTTAACGAACGATTTCACTAGTCATAGAAAAGGGTAGTGCAAACACTGAATGCAGTTTTCATTCTATAACTAACTCCTTGATTCTATCTTTCCCAATAAGTTAATGATGGCCCCATAGTCTATGTTTAATAATCACCCTAGGGAATATGGCTAAAGGTGTTAAGTATTAATTGCTTCCAACACAGTGGGAGGTATACATCATTGGAGAATGTTTAAGTCTTGTTTAAGGTCTTATACAAGGAGCACTGCTTTTCATACATTCAACATTTGAGATATCGCCATCGGAAAAGGGAAGGCACATTTTGGGAAATGCAGTGACTGCTTCTGGAATTCAATAATTTAACTACGTATAGTTCCCCCTTCAAACGTAAATTCTATACAGCTATTACTTTCATTAAGATAAATACAGATTCATATTCATTCTCATTCGCTCTTTCTCCCTCTCTCTCTCTTACTCACACACAAAGGCTGGAGGAGAAAGAACGGTCAGAAAGACCCTGATATAAATGTATAAATGCAAAGAGGAAGGAGCTAAAGTCCTGGATTGTAGTTTTAGTTTGCGAGTACCCAGGCAAGTGATCTTGGCCCTTAATTTCTCTTTGAAGATTGTTTTGTCATTGATTAAACAGTTAAGATCCTATCCCTCTCTAACAAGTCTGTAAGCCCACAAATGGAAGATAGGAAAAAAGTGGGAAAAGAAAGTTAACTTGTGTAAGTTATTCTGATAGCCTTTCAATTTTTGATGGATTAAAAAATCACTAATTCCCATATTGCTTTATCACTTCCCATTCTTTATACCTAGAACATTATTATCATTATTTAGAGACAACAGAGTTCACATCTGGTCCCCCAACTCAGAGCATTGCCTTTGGTGAACAATTCTGTTGCCTATATAATTAATCAGAGGAAATTTCAAAATAGTTGATACCATCAATCTCTTTGCCAGCATATCTGACAGCTTATTTTATCATGCCCTTGGAATGATGCCAGATAGCAAGAACTAGTGACTTCAGGCAAACCTTGTCCTAACACCTGCTTTGTTACCTACCCTGCTGGATACACGTGGTTCACCAGAAACAAGCCAGTATAGAGAATTTCATTAAGTTACTTCTGTATCTTTAATCAACTCTCCCTAGCTTCTTCGAAGGAATTCATCCCTACTTGTCACAAGTGGACCAGGTAGCAGCTCCCCTACAGTAAAGGAAAGCCTTTTCCCTACTGTATTAGAACCTCCTGTATGTTGGCTACTCTGAAGAGTGGTCTTACCTATCATGTTTATACCTATGGCTTTCTGCTCAGAAATTATAATAAGCTGGTGATGACTGGGAAAACTTAGGTTGATTTATATATTTTTAATTAGTCAAGACCAACAAGATGATTATATTATTCCCATTTAAAAATTTAAGTAAGCAAAGCAGAGCAAGTGCCAGGGTCACCAATTAGGCCCCTGCTAAGACCAAGATTACAATACAAGAGCTCTTGGTACGTTATGTTTCCAATTATATAAAAGGTTCTCTTGCACTAGGACAGATCCTACACAGTCAAATAGAAAACACACTGGATTGGAAATCAAACAATATGGATTTTACCACGAATTTACTATAACACCACAGGTAGTTATCCCAGTTGTGACTTCATTCATTCAGTATTAATTTAGGTAGTAAACAAATACCCAACCTGTGCACGCATACACGCATGAAAGGGGCAGAAAGTAGTTTCAAGGTGACAAATTGACAAGAGAGTGTATAAACCACATGTACAATGCTGAGGGGATTCAGAGGAATTGATCTTAAGGGGCTCTGCTAGGCTGACTGGTTTTGACATCTGGTCCTTCCATTCAAACTGACGATGACATAATTCACCAAATTATAAGGTTGTTTTGGACTTGTGAAAATACAGCTTCAAACGTTTTTCTGGTCTATCAATTTTCCTATGTTTGAAATAAAATGATGACTACTCTAATTAATAAAATGAAAATAAACTATGTAGTTCTTCTCAAATGCTGTGGAATAATCTATGCCAGTGATTCTCCTTATTTTCTATGTCAAGGACCCTTTGAGAATCTTATAAAAGCTAAAAAACACCTCACCTCCAATCATAAAAAAGAGGTGAACACAAAATTTTGTATCAATTTCAGGGATTCAGAAGGTCCCCAAATCCTATCCCTGGATCTCGGGTTAGAAATCGGTGTCCTAAACCAAAAGGCGACACAGCTTCAGGAGAACATCCTCATTTGCTGCGATGATCTTGATTCTAGCTCCACAATCCATTTGTTCCACGGATGTTACTAAGCATCTAAGATGTGCCACATGCTGTTCCAGGTGATGCGATGTCTCAGAGAGCAAAACAGACAAAGTTTCTTGACCTCAGCAGGGCGGAAAACAGACAATAAACAAAAGCAATAACTAAATTATATGGCATGCCAGTGGGTGGTAAGTACTGTGGAAAAAAATTAAGTTGGGAAGGGTATTGGGGTGCCAGGGAGCATGGAGGAGGAGGTTTGTAATTTTAAATAGGG
Source organism: Phocoena sinus (assembly GCF_008692025.1). Lineage (NCBI taxonomy): Eukaryota > Metazoa > Chordata > Mammalia > Artiodactyla > Phocoenidae > Phocoena > Phocoena sinus. The sequence goes on along the minus strand of NC_045764.1, from coordinate 112,708,458 downwards.
TGGTCAGGGAAGTCCCCCTGAGCACGTGACATTTAAACAGACTCAAAGGAGATAAAGCCAGGTAGCTATCCTGGGAGAGTATTCCAGGTAGAACAAACACAAGGGCAGGGGTCCTGAGAGGGTGGAGCCCGGTAAGCAGGCAGGAGGGCTGGAATGGAGTGAGAGATGGGGAAATAGTAGGAGATAAAAATCAGAGAAACAGAAGGTGTGTGGGGAGAGGACAGTGGCAGATCACAAAGGACCTCAAAGGCCTTTTGACAACTTTGAGAAAGTCCTTGGAGAGTGAAGCAAAGTAACGTGATCTGATTGATGTTTGAACAGGACCTTGTGGATGATGGGTTGTGAGGCAAGAGATACGCAGAGATTGGGTCACTGCAGAGATTCAGAGACAGATGACGTGGCTTGGGCAACAGTGGAAGCCGGGAGGGGTGAGAAGTCGTCAGATTTTGAAGGCGCATTCAAATGCTGATGTATTCTATGTGGAGTAAAATTAAAAAAAAAAAAAAAGTCGAGTATGCCTCCAGGGTTATTTTGGCCTAAGTTGCCACTCACTTCAACTGCAGGAGGAATAGAATGGGAGTTAGTGGGTGGTGGTGATCATAATACAAGCATTCGAAGGTTTGCTGGAAAAATACTGTTCACTATCTATTCTACTTTGTAGGCCGACCTAAATTTCTCCACTTTTATGTATGACCAGTATTGTCAGCAGAAAATTGGGCTTACTATTTTTACTTTTATTTAGTTTACAGTTCAGTGGGTCCACCTCTCCCCATAGAGCCTTCCTTGACCGGTCTAGCTGCCTCTGAACTCACAGCCCAATTTGGCCATGTACTTGTTGTTTAGAAAATTGTCCTTTAAGTGTTATATATGTTTTGATGTTTTAGCTTCCTCATGAGAATGTGAGGTCTCAAAATGCAGCATCTATCTCCAATCCCTCTTTTGTATTTTACCAAAGGTACCTAGCACGGTGCTAGGTACCAGGCAAGTAGAATTATTAATACAGTTTTGGCTGATAAAAAAAACAAACAAACTCTACACTGTTCTTCCGTACAGCAACTTCCTTTCTTTTCATTTTTGCACTCAGCTCTGAAAATGGAACAGCTTGAGACATCAAAGCCTTTCACAATTTGACTAAGTTTGTGTAATCGGTGAAAAGATAAACCGCATGCAACACGTTTGCGTCTCAATCCCTTTCCTGAGCTACAATCTGGGTGTAAATAACTAAGGCCAACACTTGGGTGAACTCAGTGGAATCTGAAATTTTGATTAATGCTACAACCGCATTCATATGATTTGTGTCTTTGAGGGAGGATCAATGCTTAAAGATCTGTCAAACCTGTTCTGTAGAGTTTGAGTGTTTGATCCTTTTAGTGTTTCTTTTTAATTTTCTTACAAGTGAAACATCAGGTTCATTATCAATTGATTAAATTGGCAGGCAGTCAAGTAAAGAACAAAATCATATATGGTTGCCTGAATTATTAAGGTACTAGTAGCTTCATCACGTTGGCACAGCAGAGGGCTATTAAAGATTATAGTAAATGTTTCTAGCACTTTTAATAAAATGGCTTTTTTTCCCGAGAGTTCATCTTGCACGTTAGCGGTAAAGAGAGCTTCTTTCTACGTTTCCACTTTATTGATGCATACCGATTCTGGACCTAGTAGACTTTACTTAATCTGTTGTATCCGACTGATGCCTATTCCTACACTATTGGAACCCAGTGGTAATCAGGAGAGTTCTGAGGCAGAGAACAGTGGTCTGGAAGATGAGAAGCAAAACACCTGGGGAGAGAGACGGGGTAAAGCAGACAGATTGGCACTTCACATCATTTCTGGCTCAGGCAAGTGGTTACTGGTCATTGTGCCTTCCGCAGTCATTAAAATTTACCTATTTTAAATTCTGACACTGGACCTTTCCAGCTCTTTCTTTTCTCCCTCATTATGGGCTTGGAGCAGGAGTTTATTTCAAAGTACCCTCCATTACAGACCTGGCATTTGCACTGTGTCCTCTTTCTGAGTGACCTTTCCCCTCTCGGAGTCTCGTCATTTCTAAAACTTGAGCGCTTCAAGAGGAGAGGATGTGAGTGTCGGAGGAAAGGCGAATGCATTTACTTGTTCCTTTTTCTTCTTTCATCTGTTTCACCCCTTGGAATTTGCTTATTTTGGTTTTGATAAGGAAAGGGATATTTCTCTAATTTGTGAGTTATCCAGGTCCTTTATTTCTTATTCTTTGACTGCTCTTTACTCAGTTTTAGGTAACCTGTTGACTTGCCACCTCATCTCTTGGAAGAGAAAGATAATTAGGAAAATGCATACTAGCCAATTTCAGAACTTACTAGCTATTTATATATGAAATTTTATGAAGATGGGGTATTGAGATAAATAAAATTAGATTTCTCTACTCTAAGATTTAAATGGATTTATATTGTGCCTTTTATTATCGTGAATAATCCATTAAAAAATCTACACACAATGATTCAAGGTATGCGGACTACTATCAACCAGACAGGAAAAGCAATCCTAGACTTGAGACCCAACTTACGTGATTTTACACACTCTGATGTCCCTAGATTTTAGCCGGGAAAAACGAGTATTTTTGGACAGTATTTGGATGCCATAATATCATAGCTAACTCTTCCTTCAAGCCCAAACTGAAGTTCTGTTTCCTCCGTGATACTTGTCCCTAATTCAAAGCATCTTTCAAGGTCCATAAATATGACTTTTTTTTTTCTTTTTTATAGTTCCGTATCCACTTCTACTTTACCTTTACCACCTGATGTGTTACTTATTTCAACCCCACCATTTCACATAGTTGGACAGTTCTTGAAGGCAGCATCTTGTCTTTAAACAACTTTCACATAGGCCATAGTCACTAGTAGAGTTCTAGTTGCCATAACCATCTAAATGACTAATTTGTAAAAAAAAATATATATATATATATATATATATGTCTTTTGCTAATGGCAAAGCCTTCTCATACCTGATCAGATTTATTAACTTTCTAGCAAGCTAGTTGGGTGACATATCACCTCATGTTAGCCTTAGATCGCTCACAAAAGTAGGAAAAAATTACTCTGTTAACTAAGGTCGCACATGCCAACCGTTTTCTGAGCCCACCTTTGTTGTTAGATAGTTGGCTCTCTGAGAAGAATGATTGCCTGTTTATTTATCAGTCAAATTGAAAAAGAGTAGATCGATAAGGCCAACCTGTAGGGATACATTTGTAGCCCAAGTAAACTTTGGAAAACTCATAGGATACAACAAATATATGGGGCATTATAACTGACCAAGTTATGTATATAATAATGTTGACTTTTAAAAATTAATTTTGAAATAATAGTTAATGAGGAAGATTCTAAGTTTTATTCACATCTCATCTAAAGTCATTTTATTCTAGAAAAATTGTTAACGTTCATCTTCGCCATTTCTTTGAAATCAGTCTTTCTATGTCCACGTGCACACATATACACAGTGCATATACTTCTATCTTCTTGCTCTCACAGAAGCACATCCCTATTTTCAAAGAGAGAGTTTATCTTTTTAAGGGTGTGAGAACAGAAGCAAAGGAACGAAGGACCTCTCCAGTTCCATTTTCATAATAGAATTCTGTTGTTCTGGAATGATTTATTTTTGAACGAGGAAAAATGTAAGGAACTTGGAACACAGACAGAAGTACCTTCTCATCAAAGGTTGTCTATCGTTTCATGAATCACATGTGATGGATGAGATTTATGAATTAGAATCTGTGTCAAGAGATTTACAACATACTAAATTAGTTATGACATCTTCTCATTGGTGCCCATAAACTTTCTACAAAATATCTCTATCATCAGCACGGGAGCATGGCTGTCCCAGTTCCTTCATTCCACTGCAGTACATCCAGACCCTGTCACTGTAGTTGATGAATTCTTGAAGGAATGGGCCTCAGATCAATTAAAATAAACACCACAAGCTGATTTATCATATCTTTTCTGAATGCTCTCAGAAAATGTCAAAAATCTGATCCATTGACAGAGAAAAGTCAGAGAATCGTGGCAGCCTATGGGATCACAAGACCTTTTCAAAACCATTATAAATCACCACAGAAAACAAATGGGGCACCACGTGATAAGATTTCTTCTGACAGCTTTGCCTCGGCAAAGATATATATGAGATAAACGGATACCTTCGTCTATACCCAATCGCCAGTTTACAAAGTTCCAAGTTGTCAAACTGTAAAACACACCGGTATCAAGTCCTTCCAAATGATATACCTTTTATGCGTATACAAGAACGGATTTAAAATAACAGCCCCTTCAGTTCTATTTCATTGTTGCAAGCTATGTAATACCCCTGATGGTGTGTGAGCTTTCTAAAAGAAAGTGCAAGTGTGTGTGTGTGTGTGTGTGTGTGTGTGTGCGTGTACGTGTACGTGTGCATGCACACGCACACGTGCACACACACACAGAGCAGGCTCCAAAATTTACCTTCATATACATCCCTGTCTGAACTAATGAAACTTTCTTCACTTTCCATTATTAAAAGAAAACTGCTTTATAGCGCTGAAGTGCATCCAATCAAGGTACCCTTTGTTTTTTTCTTAATCATCCCAGTCTTGTCTCATTTCATATAGGTTAAGAGCACATTCAGAGACAAGGAATAACAGGTTAACCTATTCTAGTCTACATCAGGAAGAGACAAACGCTTCCATTAATGAGTTTCTGCAAATATTCTCAAACCCTATAGGTAGAGGTATATTGTAAGAGGCCTTGGATTTCAGAGTAAATTTTAATTATAAATTATACCTCATATACTCCTCTATAGGTGGCAAATAAAAACTTATATAAATATTAGAAATTTCGTATGATATACGGAGCTGGTTTTCCTGATTCAAAGAAGCCAGAGAGCCTCATTCTCAAAGTAAGACTGAAATCTGAGTCAAAGCAATGGCATCTATAAATTCAAGTTTATTATGAACATCTACTGTTTCCACAGCAAAAAAGAAATTGAGCTTAGTCTTATAGGTTTCAGATACTACTTATTTTTCAAAGAGGAAGAAATCCTGTGGACTAGAGAAACAATTCCCTGTGCTACACCCACAACTGACAGCATCTCACTGATTCTCTTTCTACACCTTTAAGGCCTTAGTCAAATTTTACCATCTCAGGAACATTTCTTCTTCAAATACGGAAGGTCTGATTTGTTTGATGACTAATCCAAGTTGCACTCACTAGAAAAGTAACCTTGCATTTCTTGGTCCTGCCACTAACCAGTTTCTATGAACCATGGTAAACTAACCAATTTAAATAGTAGGAAGTCATTTCATTACTATCAAATATCTGGGATGGGATTCTAGGATCAGGTTGGAGTAGATACGCTGGAACATGTATAGAACAAGATTTGACACTTCTCTTTCAGGATGGTTTAAAGAGAAAATTCATTGTTGAAACTGTTCAATTATTTTGTAGTTGATCCAAGGATTTAGTTTGTTCCACAAATATTTGTTGATACACCTGTGCATCTCATGCACTGGGCTTAGACCCCAGAGTTACCTTGCTCAACAGCTGTCACTCAGTAACGTTTTGCAGTTACTAATGGGGAGACAGAAATGTCACCCCTTTTTTCTTTAACTGCTCAGTAATATTAAGTGTATTTCTCGGGAAGTGAAATGGCAAAGACTCTCAGAGACCCTTTTTTGCCATTTAAGGTATCAAAGAATGGTCTTCCTTTAAAGCAATAGTCAACAGGGAAGAGAAGATACTGTAAAAATCACTCTTACCAGGATGTCTAATTTGATAGCCCTTTATCTCAATAATTACATACACTTTAGGTTAGTGCAACATGGATTTCCACCCATTCCTTCACAGCAAATATTAGGGTCATCGATGGTTACTCTGAAATATCTATTAAATTTGAAGAAGAACAGGAGAGGCACATTACTTCTGAAGGGTGCAAAGCAATTGTGCCATGTGCAAAGCAGGAGAGATACAACAAAGATTACATGTGGCAAAAATTGTACAGATCTTAATCTCAGCCAATACTTTAAGCTGTGGGCAGCATCTCTGTGGGAAGGTGGGTGTGGTTTTTTTTGTTTGTTTGTTTTGTTTTTAACTGAATTTCTTCCCATCTGGAATTCTCTCTCCTGAGGAGGAAGCCACAAGTCCATTCCATGGCCTTCAATTGCTCTTGTACCTTGCCAATCTCAAAATACCAACTAAAAATAAGTACTTTGCTATGAGTCAGTAAATGTAATACATTAATAAAGCTTGAGTGTTTGGCTCTTTTCCAGACTTGAGAACTTGATCACGCTGGCTGCAATGGAAGCTTTGATTTTTTTTGTTTAGTGTAAAGGAAAATTACCCTATACAGTTTTTAATTCCCCAAGGCTACCCTAAAAGCCTTCCTCAAACTTCTAAGGTGCCTGGACTAGTATTTGAGCTTAGAAAAGCTGCTGGCAAATCCCAGTGAAATTTTTTGACAGATTCATCTTTTAGCCTTTGGGAAAGTGAAGGTGCTGCAGGCAAGATATTTGATTAATGCCATGAAAAATAGTGTTGCTGGCACAGCTGGTACGTTGGGAGAAAAATTCATCACTAACTCTAAAACTGCCATGTAATTTTCTCCTCAGTTCTTTTCCTCACTTGACAGAAGATTTGCACAGGACAAACTAGGCTGACAGAGGACAAGTCAGCCAGATGTTGAGGTATCTCTAAACATGACAGATCACTATGTTTTAGCTCAGATTAATTCGCTTATTAAAGGTAGACCTAAATCACTGGTTGTTGTCAAATCAGTTGTCACCACCAGCAAATCATGTCACATTTCTGAACAAAAATGTTTCCAGTTTTAAAGAGTTGCTCTAACCTCAGCCCCTCTCTGCTGAGAGTGAGATTCCAACGAAAAGCACAGGACCTTCCTTCTCACCAAGGCAAGCATTTCAAAATGTGCATTTCTAGCTCAGCAGCTAGTCAACCACTTGCTTTGTGTGAGGCTAGGAGGAACAGGGAAAGTGTGATTTCAAAGTCTGACAACTGCCAAGCTCGAATGGCTCTGGATTTGTGATCTCACCTTCTCCCCTCATCCCTTGTCCTTAGCCTTTCCATAGTGCTCTGCTGGGTGTTACCATGTTCCTGACATCAGCCAGTGGCCAAAGGTAAACACAAATTCATTCACCAATAAAGAAAACGTCAAGAACAGCTTTCGGAATCAGCAGGTAGTATAGCTGTTCCATAAATTCATCCAAAGTATCTTATCCTGTAAGGGCTGGGTGGCCTCGACCAAATGCATTGATTCTTTACAGCTCAGCTCACAACAGATCACATGTCCACCTTATGAAGTCAGGACCACCACTGGCCCCAGAGCTGGCAGGCTTAAGCAAAGTGTCAAGGAGTAAATAAGCCACGGAAAATAGCTAATCTCTCCATCCCAGGAGGGTGAATTAAGGCATGGGAAAAGCTGGCAAAAAGAGCAATGGAAAAATTGACGGCAACCCTGCTTGCACTGTGGTTGCCTTGTGAAGGGAGAATGGCCATTCTTTGGAGCTCATGGAGAACTGGTGCTCTCAAAAGCAAAATTCCCTTTAAAAGTGCAATAAATCAAAGGAAAGGACCACCATAAAAAGCAGTATTTCTGCCTTTCACGTTTTTCTTCTTTCTCTTAAAGACCACAGTTTAGTAAATCAAGGTAGGTGTATATAGAGTAGACACTGACTTTACAGAAAGAATGGGATGGTTATGGGGATACGCAGCAAGGACCCTGGATTCTTAGTTCTCATTTTGTTGGCTCCAGATCTAAATACAGCACTAGGTTCCCCAGCTAATAAGGAAGTTGATTTGTGCTACTTTTTGCCTTTATTCAAAACCTATAGCAAAAGGGCATATGCAATGGAAAGGTAAGTAATCGATTAATAAAATTAAACCAGAATTAAAATGGAAATCATCTCTTTTGGCCCATATTTCTGTTCATGGTACCTGCACTTTCCAGGTCAGAGGCACCAGAATTGACACTTGAGGTGCGCTTTGAGTTCTCTCTCTCATATCAAATCAGTGCCCAAGTCCTCAATTCCTCCTTCTTAATGCCTTTCCAAGCCCACTGATCTAGCTCCAGTCCTGACCTCCTACTCCTAAAACATGACTGTAACAGCTCTTTAACCTTCCTGCCTCCCATCTCTCTCCTCTAATCCATCGTGTGCACCACAGGCAAATTGAACTTCTCTTAGTATTCCTAAGTTTATGCCATTCCCTGCCTTAAAAACAGGCACTGACTTTCTGTTGTCAATCAGATAAAGTATCAACTCCCTAGCCTATAATTGCTAGTGCTCTTAAATCAAGTCCCAATATATACTGCCTTTCTTTTTTCTTTTTGCGGTACGCGGGCCTCTCACTGCTGTGTCCTCTCCCGTTGCGGAGCACAGGCTCCGGACGCGCAGGCTCAGCGGCCATGGCTCACGGGCCCAGCCGCTCCATGGCATGCGGGATCTTCCTGGACCGGGGCACGAACCCGTGTCCCCTGCATCGGCAGGCGGACTCTCAACCACCGTGCCACCAGGGAAGCCCTATACTGCTTTTTGCCCAGCACAAGCCTAACTGCTGGGCTGCAGTCAATTATTTATCGCCCTTTGTCATCTTGGTACCCACTTCATCGAATGTTCCCTTCAGCTGGAATGGCTCTTTATCAGCTCTAGTCATTGAACTCCTACCCATCCCTGAAGACCAGTCTTAGTGGACCCTCTTCTGTGAATGCTTCATTGTATCCCCATCTCCTCTCAACTTTCATGGTTCGTTTTTTCCCTACAATTCTCATGTTGTGTCTCCCTTTCCGCTTTGCACTGTAATAGATTTTGGAATGTACTGAAGAGTCAATTCTTTGGGAATCTGGATAAAAAAATATTCCCCTTCATAGTCTTGTAATTTTTAACCAAATAGGTACTCAAAATACGTTTTTAGTGACTGAGTTGGAAAAAGATTGAGTTATTTTAAATAAGTTAAATTCTAAAAGTCTCTGTTCTTTAAATTGAAATTTGGGATTTGAGGGCTGAATAACCAGATAATGGCTTGAATTCTTTAATTCGTTTTTGTTCTAACCTTCAAATAGGTAACAGTGCTTTAAACTACTGAGATCCATAACCCCAGGCGACTAAGAATATGGCTTTTGAACCAGGCAGTATTCCTGCTTGAAATGCAAGTGTGGACGCAAGGCCTGCAGTGGCCTGACTTCTCAATCCTGCCATCCTTACCACCTTCACCTCTCCAGGGCTCTGGTCTTTCTTCTTTCCATGTTGCCACTCAGGAGACCAACAGGAAATTTAGGGCAGTACTGAGGATGTTAATCTCTACCCACCGATATACAACATAAACATAATCATCTGTGGGAATCTCCGTGTAGCTTTATCATGTCTATTTAGCAATTAATTACCTCTACAAATATTTTGGGTCCCCTATAAGGTGTCAGGAACTATAACCCAGTAAGAGACTTAACTCAGAGATGCTCAACAATTGCCCTTCAGCCAGATCCTGAGAAGTTTCTATTGGTCGAAGGAGCTCTCAATGACGTGCAGGAAACAAACTATATTTTTTTACATGGCTACAAATTCAGTGGAGAAATGTCTATTTTATAAACTTTGGTCTTCCAGGATTTTTTTCTGATTTTTAGAGCTTAGCATACTTTAGTTTCATGGACCCCATGAAAGCATCACAAATCATGAGACAGATCCTACTAGGTGATAACTATTATGAGAGAGAGAGAGCATGTTTCTGGCCTTAAGGAATTTACAATCTGACAGGTAGCAGTGATAAGACAAGCACACATGTAATCACCATATAAAAAATAACAAAAGTGCCATCATAAAAATACATACATAGCAACACGGAGGTTCCAAAACTTGCAAGCCTTGAGGTCAAAGAAGGCCTCATAAAGTAGATAGACTGAATTGGAACTTGAAGGACAGATAGAGTTTTTGACAAAGAGGTAAATCATGAATTCTGGCTCTGGGGGTTAGAAAGCCTTCATGGAAGCAGGTGGAAAAGGATGAGTAGCATTAACCTGATGGATAAAAGGGAGAAGGACGGCCCGGGGAAAATTGGCCAAAGTCGTGGATGCGTGGCGCCCTCCACGGACCGCACAAACGTGATGGGGCTGGAACACAGGAATGGGGGGAAGTGGAGAATCAGGAGGAAGTGCTGAAACAGGAGCGGAATACGGTACCAACAAAACAGCAGTGGAGAACTTTTCAGGTGCGGTTAGATGACAGCAAATTGTCCAGTCTGCTAAGGGCGCAGAGCCCACATTACGGGACTCATGGCTGTGAGGTTGGAAAGGAGACAGGGAGGAACACTGAACAAACCCATTTCTCAGGACCTCAATCTTCTTGGCAACCAAGGAGAGAGAAGGTTCCCTTTTGATCCCAGTACATCATTGCTCTTACGTCCTCTGTTTCCTATGTCAGACCCAGTTCCAGAGTTTCTAAATGGTCTCAGGGTGACCTTTCCTCTGACATGCAGGATCTGTAGGGCCAGGAGCATGTGCTCTGGAGTCAGCCTGTCTGATTGGGTCCCTGTTCTCCCACTTACAGTGGTGAGAATCTGGGCCAGCTGCTCAATCTCTCTGTCTTGTATTTGAGCCATATGTAAACCCCCACTGATTGAAACACAGTAGTCACTCATTAAAATATATGTGGAATTAAAATTTCAAATACCTCACATTGCTGCCATATCTCTACCAAGAATTATAAAATACAAAACAAATAAAAAACAGCAAGCTCTTCGAGTTTTTGTAGGTTGATGGGATTTTCATACCCCTTGCGTTTCTTCCAAGTAATTAAAAGGAAAAAGAAAGGAGGGGGAAAATTAAGAAATCCCAACACTTCTTTTTTCAGTGATTCTACCTTGTTAAAAATTGTGAGTGAAAGAAGGCTCATACTTCTCATTTTAGGACATAGAATATGTGAATAAAACTTAGTTTTATTTTAAAATTAATTCCAAAGTAAACATTATTATACACATAACTTGGTCAGTTATAATGCCCCAAATATGAATTTTGTTCTATGAGTTTTCTTCAGTTTACTTGGGCTACAAATTTATTCCTGTAGGTTGGTTATTGATTTCTTCTATTTCAACGTGACTGATAAACATATTTGTATGGGATAAACAGGAGCAGAAGAATCCAAATCATCTACTTTTTTGGGGGGGGGGGGGCCGTAGAATTTCATCTAATCTTGGCAGATACGTGTTTTTACTCTAAATTGCATTTTCTAAAATGGAAACATTGTCTTTCAATAAGATACCACCCTTAAAAAGCCCTCCACACCCCACACTCTGAATCCACAAATGGCAAACAAAGATTTAAAAAATAAGTGTATTTATTTTTCAGCAATATTATCTTTTAAAGTCAGATGAACTAAAATCCCTCTAAGGGAGAATTTCATTAATTAAAAAAAGTGACGTAAGTGCTTTGTAACTTTGCCACAGAACATCTGTTTGGACGTGGATGTAATTGGAGAGGTGAAAACGGTGTCTGCGCCAGTGGAGGGTAGAAAAGACAACAGGTTTTGGGGAGTGGGGAAGGCAGAATGTGGGCGGTGATAAAGAAGAGGCTCAGCTGGATGTGTTGAGCCACTTTGAGCACAAGTGTGAGGAGAGAGAGAGAGCGCGCGCGGCTGAACAGTGGGGCATGACTGATTCAACAAGAGGTGATTTTTTTTTTTTTTTCTTTTCATTCTCCCGGCAGGAGCTTTCTGACCAGTCTCCGCTGTCTCTCCCCGCCAGCCTCCTGGGTTTTCAGAGCTAGCGGACACATGGCAAGAGGGGGGCAGTGTCCCGGTACACAGTGCTGTGCGTGCAGGTACCCCTGGGTCCCACATGGCACCTGGGGCAGATTCTAGCGGCTCCATCAAGAGACATCCAGTCACTTCCCCAAGAGGCTGCAGGACCAGGCTGCCCACTTTCACATTTCAGTCAGAATAATTCAATTAATTTCACTCGACAATTCAAAATTAATTTTTTAAAGAGATGATTTCATTTATTTTTAATTGATTTCCCCTCATAAAGCTTTTTAAAAAACAGATTACGTTAAGCTAAATGAACTCATTTAAATGAATTTTCACAAAAGTAAAATAATCATCTCGTTTATCATTTTAAAAAAGCAATACAATGTGACCAATTTTACTTGAAGACTGAAACATTAATGAAGATGCAAGTTTTACAAGAAAAAAAAATTGACCTTATTCATCTTGATCAGAGATTTGTTTTCACAGACAACCACTTCTAGCTCACAGGGATGACTGGAAAAAAATGTACTCAAGGAAAGTGAGTCATGCTGTTTGTACCTGGGACCTCCTTGAGGCAGTAAGAGTTAGAGCTAGCATTCCTCAGGGTCTAGAAGTTCTGGAGGTAGGACTGTGCTTCTGGTTCTACATTTAATTCCTCCAGTCTAAGACTCCTCCAAAGTAGGCATCTTGTCTCGCCTCCTTCCCTTGACAGGGTCTCTCCTTGTGTAACATGCAACATTCAGGTGTTGTCAGGCGTTTAGTGGCAAAAAACAAAAGCGAAACCTGCGACCACAGAGTCATCTGTTTGGCTCATAGGGTCCCTAGAATCAAATAACAACCACTCCACTTTTTCTAGTATTGCTCTATACTGCCGCTGGTAATTTGCAAAACATTTTCACATGTGCTATTCCATAATGATTCAGTTTTGTACGACAACCCTGGTGTTGCAGGGCAGCCATAGCTCTGTGTCTTTAGGGAGCTCTATTGGCTTCTTTTGACTAGAAGGATACCATTGAATCATATGCACTAATGACTTAGGAAGTGTCCAGGGTGTGATGGGAGGAGGCAAGCATCAACACGCATGAACTGAACATCATTCCCCCATGTGAAAGGTTCTCTGCACACATCTTACTCTTGGTTTTGAGAGCACACAGGGTGAAGATAAAAAGAGTGATGGTCTACTGGAAGAAAACTGTAAGCTGCTCCTGTAGTCTGTTGCTTTGAATCCTTGGGTAAAACCTTTACAAAAATCCCTGATCTAAACTATCTCTAAAATGCAGCATTTCCCCCAACCGCCCTTCTTAGTTCCTTGCTAATGAATGGACCGATATTTGGAGAAAATGTTACCCAGCTTCAGAGTCACTAACCCTAGTAATCAAATGAAGTTAAGTTTGATACTATGTTTAGGATAGAAACATGCCTGCAAGTTAGGTCTCATTTTTCAGCAAGGTGTTGTAAGACTATGGAGACAGGAAATGAAATTTCTCTCTAGCCACATTGCTCTTGTGACCTTTACTTCATAGCAATCGACATGAATAATCAACAGTTGCATTTTAAAACTTCTTTTTCAGTATTAGTGAGAGACTTGTAAATTACTTAAGGACAGAATCATGTACTTTTTTATTTTTGTTTTTGCCGTTCAAGAGCACCTCTAACTGTGGGCCTTGGCCAGAAATAACCCTGTTTTCCCTAAAAAAGGAGAGAAAAAATGTGCTTTGTGAGCTTGTAAGAGGTATTTTGCCAGTGACACTTGGGAACAAGGCTGAATTGATGAGGAGGAATGTCATGAAAGTTCATCTTCCAGGCAAGGCAAATGGAATTATGTAGTCACTGTATACCACACAAAAAAAGCATAGTTAACTTTCCAAGCAGATATATGCAGTTCTGGGAAGATAAACCTGGGGTTGGCAGATAGATGTAGTTTAAGATACCATTTTCCTTTTCATTAATAAATTTATATTGTTCAGCTTAGAGAGTCTTTGAACTCATTTATTCCTCTTCCTGTGTTCTCAGACTGACTTGAAACATTGGTTTGAGAGGGACCATTATGACCTGTCGCTAAAATAGGAAATGAAAAGCAAATAGCTGTCACTAACTTGGTAGTCAGAAAATGATTTAAAAGATTAGACAGTAACTCTTCTGTTGAACTGAGGTCTCTATACATTTTTTCTCTAGGTAGCATTACATTTGGTTAAGGAAATACAGATTTAAACAAACAAACGAACAAATCAAAACCCCAGCTCCTACCCATGTTTCCCCACCCAGCATTAGGACATCCAGGGGACGATGCTTACAAGCTCCTGATTGGGCCAGAGTCAGAGACTCAGCCCTGCAGAATGGGAGGAACAGTGTGTAATGAGGCATCAGTGCCCAGTGAAGAAAGAGGAAAGATGAAAAAGAATAAGAATTAGCCCCTGGTGCTGCAGAACTCAGGAGACCCCACAAAGGCTAATTTCAAATGGCTGGAGCTCTTACATCTTAGGGATGAACTTGCTTCTTGATGCACTCCTAGTTCCCATTAATGTTAATGCTGCCAAGCCCACCGAGAAGAGGATAGGGCTCCTTAGTTTGCTTTCATCAAATTCACTTTTTTTTTTTTTTTAGTGGGGGAAAATATCTAGTTACCTTTATGAATTAAGACAGGAACCTATGATAATGCACAAACACACTGGGTTGAAAAAGAAAAAGAGAGTAATCCACGAGCCATAAATCTTATCCAAAGGACACAGAGGAGATGGCAGCTCATGGAAAGCAGTAGCAAAGATCCTCAGTCAAACTCTATCCAATGGTCTTTCACAGGGATGAATTCTGAAAATCAGAGTCATATTTTGTTTTTGATACCACTCATGCAACCTCCCCTCTCCCCCCAAAAAACCATGCGTGTCAAAAAAACTATTAATGTCTCTCTGGTAAATACTGGGTTAATACTATTAGTATTTTTTTACAAAAAGGAAAACTGGGACAGAAAAAACTTTTCTTTTAATTATTAGAATAATTCAATGAGAAATAGAAGAGGATTAGCTTCCAGGCAGGGAAAGTTTGGTGGTGAAATGAAATTGAACAGATGTAAGTTTCCAGGAGATGGACACTGCAAAGACGAACAACATTTCTAAAACATTCTTACTGTAGTCTCAGAAGAGACTTGATTGATTCAGGGTGGACCCTGTGGGGTGATATGGGTGTGGATCTTGAGGACATTTTGTTTAATTCCATATGTGCTGTATGTTGGGGTGATTCTAGTTGAGGTCTTTGTGACATGGACGACTGAGTATAGGCATGCAGTGGAAACAAATAAGGGGATGGAACATTTGTAGCAGAATCATTACCCTTTCAAATAGTCCTCTAAGCTGGGCTCTCATCAGCTGGCCCCCCTAAAGCTTATTCTGAACACAGGTGGGAACTCAGTCTCATTACACTGGTCGGCACTATTCCTTATAGCTCTGAATCGAGGAGCATGTTTTTTCAGTGATAGCTCTCACTCTTCTAGCGTTAACTCCTCATTCTAGAGTCAGAAGCTGTCCATCCTTCATTCACTATATTTTTTATAAATAATGAAATCTAAAAGCCATAGGGACAAGTAACCATATTTGAGCATTTCAAGTCTGCGTTTCAGAAACTTGTCTCCACATCTGCACACTCTTTTTTTTTTTTTTTTGCGTTACGCGGGCCTCTCACCGTTGTGGCCTCTCCCGTTGCGGAGCACAGGCTCCGGACGCGCAGGCTCAGCGGCCATGGCTCATGGGCCCAGCCGCTCCGCAGCATGTGGGATCCTCCCGGACTGGGGCACGAACCCATGTCCCCTGCCTCGGCAGGCGGCCTCTCAACCACTGCGCCACCAGGGAAGCCCCTGCATACTCTTTTAAAACTGCTATCTTATTTCTCTTTTTCAATATTTTAAAACTTGATATTGCCTAATACTGGAATGAATAAACACACACACACACACACACACACACACACACACACACACACTTATATAAAATCATGCAAAGTTCTACCTAAGTGAATGAGAGAGAAAGAACTACAAGTCTAGATAGTAGAGCACAGTCAAATGACCAGTATATAAAGTGAACCTGATAGTTAGACCTTCTAAAAATGTTAGAAACAGCCTGTTCTATACCTAGAGAATGTTATATAAAATGTTCAACTGTCCACATTTCTTGAGTTGTATCTAAATCATCAGTGAGTTAACCATTAAATGTTCCTAACAATCTTATTAGGGGGATAACTGACAGACAATAAACTGCATATTTAAAGTAGCCAACTTACCTAACACTATACACAAAAATAAACTCAAAATGGATCAAAGAACTAAATGTAAGGCCAGACACTATAAAACTCTTAGAGGAAAACACAGGTAGAACACTCTTTGACATAAATCACAGCAATATCTTTTTTGATCCACCTCCTAGAGTAATGAAAATGAAAACAAAAATAAACAAATGGGACCTAATTAAACTTAAAAGATTCTGCACAGCAAAGGAAACCATAAACAAAACAAAAAGACATCTCACAGAATGGGAGAAAATATTTGCAAATGAAGCAACTGACAAGGGATTAATCTCCAAAATATATAAATAGCTCATGCAGCTCTATATCAAAAAAAAAACAACCCAATCCAAAAATGGGCAGAAGACCTAAATAGATGTTTCTCCAAAGAAGACATACAGATGGCCAAAAAGCACATGAAAAGATGCTCAACATCACTAATTATCAGAGAAATGCAAATCAAAACTACAATGAGGTATCACCTCATACAGGTCAGAATGGCCATCATCAAAAAGTCTACAAATAATAAATGAGGGAGAGGGTGTGGATAAAAGGGGACCCTCCTACACTGTTGGCGGGAATGTAAATTGGTACAGCCGCTATGGAGAACGGTATGGAGGTTCCTTGAAAAACTAAAATAGAACTACCATATAATCCACCAATCCCACTCCTGGGTGTATATCAGAGAAAACCATAATTCAAAAAGATACATGCACCCCAATGTTCATTGCAGCACTATTTACAATAGCCAAGACATGGAAGCAACTCAAATGGCCATTGACAGAGGAATGGATAAAGAAGATGTGGTGTATGTGTGTATATATATATATATATATATATATATATACATATATATGTGTATATATATATATATATAATGGAATATTACTCAGCCATAAAAAAGAATGAAATAATGTCATTTGCAGCAACATGGATGGACCTAGAGATTATCATACTAAGCGAAGTCAGACAGAGAAAGACAAATATCATACGATATCACTCATATGTGGATTCTAATTTAAAGAAATGATACAAATGAACTTATTTACAAAACAGAAACAGATTTACAGATACTGAAAACAAACGTATGGTTACCAAATGGGAAACATGATGGGGAGGGATAAATCAGGAGTTTGGGATTAGTATACACACACTACTATATATAAGATAGATAACCAACAAGGATCTACTGTATAGCACAGGGAACTTTACTCAAAGTTTTGTGATAACCTATATGGGAAAAGAATCTGAAAATGAATGAATATATGTATATGTATAACTAAATCACTTTGCTGTACAGCTGAAACTAACACAACATTATAAATCAACTATAGTCCAATAAAATTAAAAAAAACATAGAAATACAGGATGTTTATCATACATATATGTACCATATCATATATGTATATTGCCAACACTAGCAGACGCTGATAAATATCTTTTGATGATGAAAAAGTGTCATTAATTTAAACCATTGTGTTTTCATGTCTATTTTATATTGGACAAAACTACCAATACAGGGATATGAAAATTGGCACCCATTGTATTAAACATCCTAATGCAAAAAAAAAAAAAAGTAGCCAACTTGACAAGTTTGACATATGTATACACCTGTGAAACCTGCACACTGCAAATAATAAACCAATATATCCATCACCCCCAAAGTCTCCTCAGGCCCTTTGGTCACATATCCCTTTCCCCTCTCCTCAACCACTGACTTTCATCCCCAGTAAACTACTGATCTTTCTGTCACTACATGCTAATTTGCGTGTCCTAGAATTTTGTATAAAAGGAAACATAACTAATATATACTAATTTTTGTCTGGCTTATTTTACCTAGCATAATTATTCTGAGATTCATTCATGTTGTAATGTGTATCAAAAGTTTATTCCTTTCTATTGCTTTGTAGTAGTATCCTATTTTATGGATATCATATTCACCGGGTGATGGACATTTGGACTGTTTCAGTTTTTGGTGATTACAAATAAAGCTTCTATGAACATTCATGTTCAAATCTTTGTGTGGACATCTGCTTTCTTTTCTCTTAGATAAATACCTACGAGTGGAATGGCTAGGTCATGTGGTATGTATATGTTTAACTTTTTAAGAAACCGCTAAATCATTTCTCTAAGGAGGTTGTATCCTTTTACATTCCCACTAATGGTATAGTATGTGAGTGCTAGTTCCACCACCTCCTGGCCAACACTTAGTCATTCAAATAGGTATATAGTGGGATCTCATAGTGGTTTCAGTTTGTATTTCCCTAATGACTAATAATATTGAACATCTTTTATGTGCTGCACTATCTTCTTTGGTGAGATGCCTGTTCAAATGTTTTGCCCATTTTTTTAATTGGGCCGTTTGTTTTCTTATTACTGAGATTTGAGAATTCTTTATATACTCAGGATAAAAGTGTTTTGTCAGACATATGATTTACAAATATTTCTTCCAGTCTGTTGCTGGTCTTTTCATTCCCTTAACGTAGACTTTCAAACAGCAGGCATTTTTAGCTTCAATTCATCAACATTTTTCTTTTTTGGGATAGTGCTTTTGATATCATATTTAAGACATTTTTGCCTACTTCAAGGTCACAAAAGTTTTCCCATACGTTTTCTTATAGAAGCTTTACAGTTCTAGGTTTTACATTTAGGTCCATGATCCAGTTTGAGTTAAAATTTATTTTTTAAATATGGTGAGATGTTTGGACCAAAGCTATTTTTTTGCATATGAACATCCAGTTGTTCCAGCACTACTTGTTGAAATGACTACTCTTTTTTCTCTACCAAATTACCTTTTACCTTTGTTTAAAGTCAGTTGCCTATACAGGCAAACCTCGTTTTGTTTTGTTTTGTTTTGTTTTGTTTTTTGCTGTACGCAGGCCTCTCACTGTTGTGGCCTCTCCCATTGTGGAGCACAGGCTCCGGACGCACAGGCTCAGCAGCCACGGCTCATGGGCCCAGCCGCTCCGCGGCATGTGGGATCTTCCCAGACTGGGGCACGAACCCATGTCCCCTAGCATCGGCAGGTGGACTCTCAACCACTGCGCCACCAGGGAAGCCCCAACCCTCGTTTTATTGCACTTCACTTTACTGCCTTGCAGATACTGCGTTTTTTACAAATTGAAGGCTCGTGACAGCCCTGCATCTAGCAAGTCTATTGGGGCCATTTTTCCAACAGCATTTGCTCATTGTGTGCCTCTGTGTCACATTTTGATAATTCTTGCAATATTTCACACTTTTCCCATTATTTTTATATTTGTTATGGTGATCTGTCAGTGATCTTTGATGTTACCACTCTGACTCTAAAGGCTCAGATGATGGGTAGCATTTTTTTAGCAATAAACTATTTTTAAACTTTTTTTTAGACATAATGCTATTGCACACTTAATAGACTATGGTTAAGTATAATTTTTATATTCACTGGAAAACCAAAAAATTCATATGACTTGCTTTATGGTGATATTGGCTTTATTGTGGTAGTCTGGGACCAAACCCACAATATCTCTGAGATATGCCTGCAAATGTGTGGTTCCATTCCATTGATATATTTGTTAACATTATACCAGTATCACACTGTCTTGACTGCTATAGATTTATAATAATTCCTGAAATTAGTCCATATGAACTTTAGAATCAGTTTGTCACTTTGTACAGATGTCTGCTGGAATTTTTATTGAGACTGTATTGAAATGATAGATGAATTTAGGGAGAAATAACATTTTAATATTACTGAGTCTTCTAACCTATAAAAATGGTATATCTCTTCATTTATTTAGGTCTTTTTAAATTCCTGTCAGCAAAGTTTTTTCATTTTTAATGTGTGAGTTTTCATACCTTTTGTCAGATTTATCCCTAAATATTAAGAATGCAATTGTAAATGATACTGGCTTACTAATTTCAATTGCTGATTGTTACATATATAGCTATACAGAAATATAATTGATTTTTGTATACTGATCTTGTATCCTACAACCTTGCTAAATTCACTTATTATTTCTAGTAGTCTTTTGTGGATTCAATCAGATTTTCTATGTTGATGATCATGTTCTAAGTGAATAAAGACAGCTTTACTCCACCACCCACCCCCCCCCCAGTCTGGATGTCTTTTATTTCTTTTTCTTGCTTTATCACACTGACTAGAACCTCTAGGCCAATGTTGAATTGAAGAGGTGAGAGTAGACATCCTTGCTTTGTTCTTGATATTAGGGGCAGAGCATTCAGTTTTTCCCCATTAATAAGTATGATGTTAATTGTAGGTTTTTTGCAGATGCTCCTTATTAATTTAAGTTCTATTTTATTCCTACTTTGCTGGGAGTTTTCATTGATTTTCTAAAGAACAAGCTTTTCATTTCACTGCTTTTCTCTATTGGTTTCTATCTCATTAATTTCCACTTTGATTCTTATTATTTCCTTTCTTTTTCTTATTTGGATTTTTAAAAAATTTGGATTTAATCTTTTTCTAACTTCTTAAGATAGAAGCTTATGTCACTGATTTGAGATCTTTCTTTTTTCTAACATACATATTTAGTGCTATAAACTTCCCCCTAACTATTGCTTTAGTGGTATCCTGAAAATTCTGATATGTTGTATCTTCATTTTTATTTCACTTGTAATAGATTTTAATCTGCTTTTTGATATCTCCTTTGAACCAAGAGTTATTTTGAAGCATGTTATTCAGTTTCCAAATATTTGGGACTTTTCTAAAGGTAATTCCGTTAATGATTTCTAATTTAACTCTCCTGTGTTCAGAGAACATACTTTATATGCCTTAAATCTTTTAAAAATTTATTAAGACTTGCTTTATGGCCTTGAATATGCTTTATTTTGTTAAATGTTCTGTGTGCACTTGAAAAGAATGTGAATTATGCTATTGTTGAGTTTTTTAAATAAATGTCAACTAGGTCAAGTTGGCTGATAATGTTGTTTAAATCTTCCATACTTTATTTTCTGCCTATGAGAAAGGAGTATCAAAATCTCCAACTGTAATGTGGATTTGTTTACTGCTCTATGCAGTTCTGTCAGTTTTGCTTCACATACTTTAAAGCTCTGTAATTAATTGTATAAATATTTGGGACTGTTATGTCCTCTTATGAAATGATCTCTTTTTCATTATGAAAGATCTTTATCCATGGTTATATTTTTGTTCTGAAATCTACTTTTTCTGCTATTAGTATAGGCACTCTATCTTTCCTTTTAATAGTGTTAGCATGGTATATCTTTATTTCATATTTCACTTTTAATCTGTTTTGTCTTTATACTTGAAGTGTGTTTCTTGTAGGCAGCATATACTTGGGTCTTGCTTTTTTATCCAATGTGACAATCTCCATTTTTTAAGGTGGGTATTTATATTATGTGCATTTCATGTGATTATTGATATGGTTAGGTTTAAACCCATCATCTTGCCATTTGTCTTCTATTTGTCTCATCTGTTCTTTGTTCCTTCCTTTTTTTCTGTCTTCTTTCGGATTAACTACTTTTTTATGATTATATTTTATCTCCTTTGTTGATTTATTAGCTATAATTCTTTGTTTTGTTATTTTTGTAGTTGTTTTAGGGTTTATAGTACACATCTTTAACTTATCAAGTTTACCTTCAAGTGACAGTATACCGGTTCACATAAAAGAGGCTTACAATAGTGTAATTCTTTTTTCCCTTCCTGAACTTTGTGCTAGTTTTTCAAAGCTAGTATTTTATCTTTATATGTTCTAAATTCTACACTACATTGCAATTATTCTTGTTCAAGCAGTCTATTTTCTTTTAAAGAGATTTAGATATTAAGGAAAAAATCATATATTTACTCATGTTACCATCGCTGGTGTTGTTCATTCTTTTGTGACTATATCTGGTATCATTTCACTGGGTGTAGAATTCTAGATTGACAACATTTTACTTTCTGTATTTTAAAGATGTTGCTTCATAGCTTCCAATAAGAAATCTGCTCTCATCCTTATTTTTATTCCTCTTTATGTAAAGCTCTCCTATTTCTTTTGGCTGTTCTTTCTCAGGCTGTTTTTAAGACTTTCCCTTTGTCACTGGTTTTGAGCAATTACAACATACCTTGGTTGTAGTTTTCTTCACGTTTTTTGTGATTGATTGAAGTTCATTGGGCTGCTGGGTGTAGGTTTATAGGTTTTCATCAAATTTGGAAATTTTACAGTATTATTTCTTTGAATATTTTTCCATTCTTCCTTCTCTCCTCTCCTTCAGGGACTTAGTTATATATTAGGCTTACTTGCAAGATGTTCCCCAGCTTAATGATTCTCATTTCATTTTTAAAAGACTTTTCTCTCCTTTTTTTTCTCTCTTTCATTGTATGTAGTTTCTATTGCTATGTTTTCAGATTCCTAGTATTTTCTTTTGCAATGTCTAATTTACTGTTAACCTCATCCACATTGCAGTATTGATATTTAGAAGTTACATTTTGGTTTCTTTTGTATCTTACATGTCTCTACTGACTTTTGGAATATATGGAATATGGTAATAATAAGCACTTTAATGTCCTCCTCTCCTAATTTTGACATCTGTGTCAGTTGTTGGTAGGTTTTGATTAATCGATTTACATGTTTGTTATGGACTATATTTCCCTGCTTCTTTCTATGTCTGGCATTTTTGATTGCATGTAACATTGTGAATTTTATACTGTTGGGTCTTGTATATACCTTTATTTCTATAAATATTATTGAGATTTGTTCTGGGATGTAATTAAGTAACTTAGAAACAATTTGATGCTTTTGGGTCTTGCTTTTAAGATTTGTTAGGTGGGACTGGAATGATGCTCAGACTGGGGTTAATTACTCCCTACTATTTTTTTTTTTAATAAATTTATCTATTTATTTTTGGCTGTGTTGGGTCTTTGTTTCTGTGCGAGGGCTTTCTCTAGTTGTGGCAAGTGGGGGCCTCTCACTGTCGCGGCCTCTCTTGTTGCGGAGCACAGGCTCCAGATGCGCAGGCTCAGTAGTTATGGCTCACGGGCCCAGCTGCTCCGCGGCATGTGGGATCTTCCCAGACCAGGGCTCGAACCCGTATCCCCTGCATTGGCAGGCAGATTCTCAACCACTGTGCCACCAGGAAAGCCCACTCCTTACTATTGAATCAAACTCCTTATGTATACTCTACTCAGTGTTATGTGCGTCTTAATGTTTTCCAGGCTGGAGAGTGGAAACAGGCACTGTTTTCAGTCCTATTTGAATGCTGGGCACCTCTAATCCTTTCTTAGATGGTTCTTCCTCCATCCTTGCCTGCTTTCTTCACATGCAGGCACCATTCAGTGCTCAGCTGAATAATGAAGGGTGCCCCTCTACAAATTTCTGGAGTTCTCTCTCTGTACTCCTCTCTCATCTCTGGGTCTCTGCCCTGTGAATTCCAGCCACCTAGGTCTCCACACCCTCTCAATTCTGTTTCTTCAACTCAGGGGGGTCCTCTAGGCTCTGCCAGAGACCCAGTTCCTGTAAGCTGGAGTAACTGTAGAACTCACATTCGTTTCCTGTCTCTGAGGGATCACTGTCCTTCACTGTCTGATCTCCAGGAAGTTGGAAAGCAGTGTTTTATATATTTTGTCTCTTTTCTGATTTTTCAGGCGGGAGGGTAAATCCAGGCCCTGTCACTCCTGGTTGGAAGCAGAAGTCCTCAGACTCACTGTAAATGTGAAGAGTTCAAACTTTACTTGATCAAACTTTGCTTTCCTTTAAGGGAAAATTTGCTTCTAAGACATCTAATAATTTTTAAAATGGTAAATATTTTTTAAACAAAATATTAAATCTAAGTTACTTTGTAGGAAAAGCTGTAGTATTTTCACACACATACCTATTCACCTCGTCCCAGAGAAGATGCCCTTGGTTTGGTATCTAAAACTATACCTGTGTCCGTCTGAAGCAAAATAAATCAATTGGATAACTGTCATTAAGAGCCCTGGATGTTTTTATGTTCTCACTCAAATTAAGGACATCAAATTAAATTTGATCTTCATCTCCAAGCTGGTTTTCTAGTTTGAAATAATTCTGGGACCACCTCTTTCCTCTTTTGGTTTTAAACTTGAAGGAAAAAAATGATTTGCCAAAAATACATGACAATTCACTTTGCAAAGCTGAATTCTGAGCCATGGAAACTAACATTGAATCAAGGACTGTGTTCAAAATTGCATTTATCAAACTAAGGTTGGATTTGCCAACCTGGGGCACTGCCCGATTGTCATTTCCAGGAAAATGATGTGAGAAAATACTTTGAAGAGGGAAAATAATTATCCTCCCTCAACAACTTCAAAGGTAGCCCTAGAAAATGAAAATGAATCCATTTCTCCTGACTTCAGAACCACATTATCAACTGTGAACTTGTTTCATGACAAAAATTCAAGGTGGATAGTCAGTTTCTCTGAACTGGATCCATATAGTAAGGAAAGAGGGTATCCACCTCTCTCTTTGGGTGCCAGCCAACAGGGCCAGGAGAGGTGCTGGGTAGAAGCATAGAATGTTTCTGTTCTCCCACAGCTGCTTTGCAAAACCTTCTGAAAAGGTCAAAGCTTACCACAGAACACAGTGCTCAAGACTCACCTCTCCTATCTTTCAAGGTCCAGCTAAAATCATACCACTGCCCATGAAGCTTTTCCCAGATAGGTCAACTTCCACTGCTGTTTCCCTCCCTGTTTAATAGTTTAGATGTTCTAACTCTAAAATCTGTATTTTGGTGTTTAATCTTATGCTGTTTGGAATTGTTTTGTAATTGCTTCTGTGCTTATATTGTCTTATTAATGCACTAGTGAGCTACTTTAGGACAGAGAATATGAATTATTTTTCTTTACATCTCTTGTTGTGTCTAATAAAGTTGTGACCAATTTCTCTGTCATCCTTAACTAGTCATTGTTTATGTAACCATGGGCAAGTCAACTAAACTCTCTTTAGCCCACAGTATTTTTTTTTTTTTTTTGCGGTACGTGGGCCTCTCACTGCTGTGGCCTCTCCCGTTGTGGAGCACAGGCTCCGGACGCGCAGGCTCAGCGGCCATGGCTCACGGGCCCAGCCGCTCCGCGGCATGCGGGATCTTCCCGGACCGGGGCACGAACCCGTGTCCCCTGCATCGGCAGGCGGACTCTCAACCACTGCGCCACCAGGGAAGCCCCTAGCCCACAGTATTTTAATCTATACAATTTGGAGGTTAGATTAGCTGCTTTACATGGTTCATGAGGATACAAAATTTTACAATGCTATTGATTCTGTATAAAATTCCATTCAGTCTACATTTGTTGATTCCAAATCTGTGCCAAGCATCAATGATATAAACAAAGATGATTAGGACAGAGAATTTACAATTTGAAAGGTAGGGAGAGAGTTGGTTAAGGGGCAGAATTACTGTATCTAAAAAAATCCAGCACAGGTGGATAAAACATAGTAAAGGCATACTTAACCAGCTTTGAAGCAGACTTACAAATTCCATTAGCAATTTGACCTTGGGGAGTGGATTTGGTTATTTAACAAAGATGATCATGAATCAGCTAGTGACACTAGTCAGACAATTCTTCCAAAAGTTTAATATTTAGTTATTCTGTGGATAATATGACCTTCCACAGAAGAAATGTTCCTATGAAAATAGTCGGAATGTTATTTTAATCACCAAAAAAAGGCATTTAAACATCCAGATTTGCTCTGTGCTAATATCTAAGAGGAGGTGTTACAGTTATTAGGGGAATTCTAGTCCCTGGGCTGTGTGTCATAGGAGGGAACAAGACCTTATGGGGTAATGGACTTTATTATTTAACCTTCCTAAAAAAGTATATCAGTATCTAGATATTCTAGACTTCCACAATGCCATCAATGCACTCCTCATAGAGTCTGAGTTATATTTTTCATTAATCATCACTCTTGAATGGCCAACGAAAGGCCTTCTTGTGTTGCCCGTGTCCTTTATGAGTTCCACAAATAACTAATTAAGCTCCCCTACAAAAGTCAGCATGAAAACAGAAGAAAGCCTCTGTGTACAAGCTTCACAGATCTGAGTCAAGATCTCCTGAGCAAGCCCCACAAAACTTCCTCTCCCCTCACAGAGTTCTCTCCAGAATTAAATGCTTATTGACTTCACACTAATATCCATTTAGTAATCTGCCGTTTTTGTTTGTTTTAATATAGCACTCAGTTTTACAGTAGAAGGGAATTATGCAGTTTAGAAGTATGAATATTAAAAAAGGATTTAATTAAATCTGTTGCCTGAAACCTCTGTCTAAAGCTATAATGACAAATTTTAGTCCATATTTATTATGGTGCACAGGGGACCTTAACCAGATCATTAGTTTATATGCCTTACTCAGTAGTGAAGTTCTAAAACTTTACATTTTGCATATTATTACATTATTCATTTTTCCAACTAGGCATAAAATACGACTTCCCAGGAGTACAATACCTAATTCTTCAAAATATACAAAGATAGCAATAAAATGATTGAATTACAACTCTTACATCTGTTTGTCTTGTCTGATTATAAATTAAAATGTTTTAAAACAGGAGAAAACAGTTCAGGTAACAAATGGATTTCAACTGTTCAACTTCTCACCGGTTGGGGAGCAGATAGATACAGACACATAAACATAACAGACAGACACAGGGATTCGTAAAAATACAGAAATGTGCCCACTTAAGACTGGGTTTATTCTCACTTTCCATGGCTTCTACTGCCTATGAAAAACATTTGCCTAATATTAGATTACAATAAGTTAAATGCCCTCACTTCTGCTGATGACATAAAGTTTGAACTAGGCAATGATGGTGCCAATGTCTGAGAAATAACTGAATGAAATTGCAGTGTATATAAAATACACTTTATTTTAAAGCCAAACTATAAAATGTTATGTCTGCCAGGAGGAAAATATTTAATGCCATTCTAATCCATAAGCTATCACTGCACAGTGCAGCCTTGTGTTTTCTTTAACAATCACACATTAACTTGTGCTTAATTTAATGATGGAAATAGGCACCAGCATAAGATACCCTGAAATCATTTTTTATGTAATCTGTGAAGTCGTCAATCATTTCAGATTATGCAGTCATCAGCCACAAAACATAAACTTGAAAACTATGAATTGTCATCTATGTAGCTTTCAATTTGAGGTTAAGTTATGATAAAGCCTCAGTGCCAAATAAGGCATCGTTTTTTTTAAATAACTTTATTTATTTGTCTGCGTTGGGTCTTTGTTGCTGTGCGTGGGCTTTCTCTAGTTGCGACGAGCAGGGGCTACTCTTCGTTCCGGTATGTTGGCTTCTCATTGCAGTGGCTTCTCTTGTTGCGGATCACGGGCTCTAGGCGTGTGGGCTTCAGTAGTTGTGGCTCGTGGGCTCTAGAGCACAGGCCCAGTAGTTGTGGTGCACGGGCTTAGCTGCTCCGCGGCATGTGGGATCTTCCTGGACCAGGGCTCAAACCTGTGTCCCCTGCATTGGCAGGCAGATTCCTAACCGCTGTGCCACCAGGGAAGACCCATAGGGGCTTTTTTTGTTTGTTTGTCTGTTTTTATTCATAGTAGCCTGATATATGCAACTATATAATTTTGGAATTCATACTTAGTGGGTCAATGTACATTTGGCCACCTTGAATTCATGGATTTTTCTTCAAAGCCTACTGTTTGTCTTGAGAGATTTTACCTTGATTGTTATCTAGATTTTAGATACTTAATCAGGTGAAAACAGCATGTCGACATGTCAAATTTGTTTACTCACACACAATTATTAGGTGAAACCAAAAAAACTGGGTGCAAAGTCAAAGAAAGACAGCCATATTTAGTATGCTGAGGATTCCAGTCTTTAGGAGAACATAGTTGGAAGAATGGGTTGGAGAGATTTGGGCAGGATAGAAAAACTGGAACGTGAGTATTAGTTCTTCTTTGGAAAAGGCACCTAGGACTAGGCAATGGGTCAGGATAAAGGAGATTCCAATCAAGATGAATGCGTTAGTCTCATAGGAAGATTCCTGGGCAAGGAGGGAGAACACATCTCCTACTGGGTTCAACAGCGATAACCCACCCTTGAAGACTTCAGATCCACTCAGCAAGTGCATTTGAGTGAACCTGACCTCCAGTTTGTCTTAGCTTGAAGTCTTTTTTAATCCCAGAGATTCCAAAAAAATTAAGAGAAACTAAGATTCATTATATAGACAACTGTGCAGGAAGCAAGGATGTGTGTTTTTAAATGAAGAATTCTAAAGATTTCCAGATAGGGTTTCAGAAAAATAAAATTTGAAGACAGGTAAACCATAAATTATTTAGTCCCTCTTCTTCTAAATGAGGCTACACAAAAAAACTCTTATTCAAGGCAGCTATGTATCTACCCTTTGAAACAACCAATTCTTTTGAATCTTCTCAGATGATCACAGAGTAGAAAGACTGATGCTGGCTGGCTCAAAGGAAACCCAGGGCAGGAATGCTTCCAGCCTCTGTGCCTGACACAGCTTCCAGAGCCAGGGGATTCTCTAGCAACTGTTGGCCTCTTGGGGTGGAATTAATACAGTAGGGTTTGCTCACTTTGTGAATATCTTCCCACAGGTGTATGCATGAGGAAAGCCAACTCGATAATCCAGGGCTCTTCCGTGTTTCCTGAGTTTCCTTTAAAACTTTTAGTTTTTTCTATCATGAATGAAGGTATTTACTTTAGATAAAAATTACCCTTTACGTTCATATGACACATATCTTCCAGATACGTTTTATGATGATATCACGAAGAAACTGTTTTTTTTTTTTTTAATGACTGCTTCCACTACAAACTGAAATACATGAAATGAACAGCCATACAAGCTTTAATGAATCAAACCTCTCTCAGTTATTCAGCTGAATATGAAGAAGCTACAAAGGAAGATTGAACTCAGTGCTGTGAAAACAGCTCACAGCCTATAATGTGGAAAAGAGGAGTCTAAATGCTATTCTCAGGAAAGAGTGAAGGGGAGACGGAGAGAAACAGGGACACACAGAGAGAGGCCCGTTTGGAACAAATGAAATCTCTCAGCTTTCAAAAGGAATATACTGTACTGGTTTGGCCAAATGACTCTATTCACAAGACCACCTTTGATTTATATAATAATCTGCGGACATCCAGTCCCACCCTCCAATCTGTAGGGAACAACACGCCACCAACACAACTCTGGCTTCATTACAGGACATCCCCCAATAAATAAAATCTAGATCTGGCCTCTGTCCACTGCTGTTCTAAATGAGCCCAGCCAGCCTGGCCCATGTTTTTTCATTTCATTTTCTGGAGCCAAATGACTACCATCTGCTCTCACGAAGCTGTCACACAATCAGCAATGGAAGATTTCTAAGGAATATAATGGCTGAAGAATGAATCTATGACAGTCCAGCTCCCATCTAGCGGGGAGAGAACAGCCACCCATTTGCAAAGAAACAGCAGTGTGTTCTCCCAGTTCTCAGCAAGTGCATTGTAATACAAATCTTTATTTGGACTCAAGACGTTGACAGGTCAATTGAACGGAATAAGTCTAGTCTATGATGCAGTTGTCAGAACTGGTTAAAGCAGGAGTCTGTTTACCGACGTCCTGAGATATTCCAACCATTTTTCTTGCAAACCAGCACCTTGAGGTTAATTACTTTACCAATTTGAGTAAATGGCAAGCCATATTCCCATCTGTCTCCATTAGTTCCCCACTATTTCTCAATTTATGATGACTGGGGTCAAGGCTGTGGTACAAAAGAAGAAGTAATAAAGCATGAATGCAGTAATTTTCTGTTTATACAAATGTGGTAGCCACAGCATAAATAAGGCAAAGACATTTCGAACGTGCATATTCTTAGCTTTGAAACCTCTGGATGCTAACTCTATTTACAGTAAATACGTCTCCTAATTTGTAAGTATAAAACAAATACAAGTGACAAACCACACTTTCCATATTTATGGGCTGCAAGCTAAGCTCTGCTGTCACTAGCAGTGAGACTCTGGCTGGTCTCGCCGTAGAAGGCAAGTCATAAAAGATTCTGAGAGGCCTAGAACAGTCCATTTCTCTTATGCTTCCTTGTTCAAGCTCTTTGGGAAAGAAAGAAATGTTAGATTTCTACGTTGGTACCAACATCAGGTATTAACGAATCTTTTACCTTGAGCATAAACGTCTCCTACTATCTGTGTAGGATTCAGTGTTGGAATCCCTTAAAGTCTACTTAGAAGTACAGCTGATTAAAAAATTTAGGTATCAGCATTTTCTTTCCTTTTTTCCCTCACTTTCTCCTTTCCCTATCTCTCCCTCTTCCTTCTTTCCATTCTCTGTTTCTCTTTCATTCTAATCACTATCAAACATAAAATAATTTAAAAATCTTATGTGCACAGGTTTAATCTAAATCATAAATATATAACATACTTTAACTTTGAATTTCACAGCATATTATTTCAGTATTAAAAACAAACAGTATTTTTAGAAGCCCTTAATATATAATTTAAGAAGAAATCATAGCCAGTTTCTCCAGTATCTTAATAGATATGGCAGAGTGAAATGTTTTTACCTAATCTGCTTTTCTCAAACACTGGCAGTTAAAATAAAAATGCAGAGAGGATACATTTTTGGCTACCTGCCACAAATGGTCAAAGCGATCATTAATTAAGCACCACAATAAAATAGATTTTATGGCAAATGAGGCATACAACATATATTTTACAATAAAGGATTCAAAACAGAGGGAAAGCAAAACTACTGCTTCATGATCACTGTAAAGTTCTAGACTCTGACACTGTCATCGATCAAGCACAGATCCAAAGAAATTCAGTTTTGAGGAAAAAAATAGGAAGAAAATATATATTTTTCTTAACTTCTAATGGGTCACCTGGAATAACAAGATTTCTTCTCAGCTTTCAGATGGACTCTTAGGCAAATGGAAGGGTTCTCTTCAACCTGCCCTCTGGAACCCAAGCCCTTCCTCTTCCTGCTTTCTGGCTGCCTCTGTGTCTTCTCTTTACTGCCCACACTCCCTCTTTCCCTCTCACCCTGAAACACCAGCTACTATTTACAGAGGAAACAAAGAGAAGGTCTGCACACATTTTGGAATGGCTTTTACCTGCTAATAAGGTGAAGAATATTACTTAAATCTAGGCTGAAAAGACTCCAACTCTCTCTGAGCTGCCAAGAGGCAGCCGTCCTCTTGAGGGGAGGCCCATCCTGAGTGAGCCTCGCTCAGGGCCGAGTCCTCAAGAGTGTCCATGCTTCCTCCCAGGCGGGAGCGGGGAGGCCAAAGTCTGGATCCAGGGTACCTCAAATCCCAGGAGGAGAAAAGCAGGCAATGTGGCTGACTAGAGGAACCAGAGGTGAGATGCAGCGATTTGCAGAAAGGATCCCTTCATCTTTTGTGGGAGAACATAAGGGTAATTAAAGAGTGGAAGAAGCTGATCCTAAGGCCCCATTTTAAAAAAAGATTTAGGAGTACAGAAATAGATCCATTCACTCAACCAAACTATATTTTAGCTCTGACTACGTGCCCGAAGTGTGACACTCAGAGATAAAAGACAGATTATTGCCTCTGAAGATACCCTAGTGTAATGGGCAAGACTAGAAAATAAATCATTGCAACGTGGTGTGAAGTGTATTCAGAGAGAGGTACGCATAGGATGCTACACGTAGGCTGCTCATAGTTGGGGCATCTAAGTCAGCTTCGGGAGATCCATGGAGTGGAACTGACCCGATGGGCAGCATCTGCCCACCAATACTCCCACGTTGTCCAATATTCTGCCACAGAAATACCGAATCATCTCCATTGGTAAATATCTCTCTTAAGTTGCAAAATCTCCCAGGAAGGGTAAAAGTAAGGACTACTGGTCACTTACCTTTTAATATGAATTCATTTAAACATGATAATTTCTTAGATCTTAGAATATGAAATGTAGAAGAAACCTTGGACATCATCTAGTCCAATTTCTTCACTGTACTAAAGAGGAACCTCTAACCTGGGAGGATGGGAAAAGTGTGAGGCTTGTGAGGACTCCTGCTGCAGAAGGATGGATTCGGGGCTGGCTAGTATCAGCAGTTTCTCCAAAACTGGATGCATTGGTAGATGCCAGCAGTAAGGCTCTTTACATCCAATGAAAGATCTTTAGACTTACATTTTCTACCCATTGATAATATTCCCTAGTGTTTTTTCTTTCTTTCCTTCAAAAACATGTGTTGAGCCTTTCTCACATATCATGTACCGTAATGTGTGCTGTAAGCCTTCATAAGACGGAAAAAATAACTGGAAGAAGCAAAGAGAATGGGCTTTGGAGGCCAACGTCACTGACAGTAACTATGTGGTTTTGGGCAAACCTTAATTTCTTCAGCTCCAAC
This sequence comes from Phocoena sinus, assembly GCF_008692025.1. NCBI lineage: Eukaryota > Metazoa > Chordata > Mammalia > Artiodactyla > Phocoenidae > Phocoena > Phocoena sinus. The sequence goes on along the minus strand of NC_045764.1, from coordinate 112,676,168 downwards.
ATGGATTTAATATGCACCTTGTTGAAGGGTTGAGAGGATTAGAGATGATTAGTTAATATATGTAAAGCATCTAGTAACATGCCTGGCACAAAGCAAACACTCTGTAAACGACAGGTAGCGCTGTTTAATTTGCTCTCAATGGAGCATATGGTCTGAGAATAAGATCCATGCAAATGCCAGGCCCACAGCTGTGAATGGGGAGTGCAAGGAGAACCTGCCCACGAGCTTTATCTTCTAGGACCTGTGTCTGAAGCACTGTGAGAACTCAAGTGGGAGGAACAAACTTGCCTGGTGTAAGTCTGCAAGCCCTTCACAGGGCTGAGTTACTTTTTGAAGAATACTTAGGAATTCGCTGGAAGAGGTGAGGAGATGAGATTTGAGGCAGACGTTCCAGTATTTGTAAAACACAGAGGTTTGAGACAGCATGGACAGTTCAGCCCAAACTAGCATCTCTGTCTTATTCTCTTACTCAAAACCCCCTTCAAAGGCTATTATATTCCCATCAAAACGAGATCCCTTGGCATTTAAGACGCCCCAGTCCACCTCCTTGAAAGGACTGCCCACCTCATCTCTATGCAAATTCTTGTTTGTATTTCACCTATTTGCTGTCCCCCCAAATACCTTGTCCAGCTCCATCTCTAGAATTTGCTCACATAGTTGTCTGCACCCAGCTGCCCTTCCACCAGCTGATCCTGACTTTACTCATTTGTCACAGCCAGGTCAGATCCTACCTCTTCCTCCTCTATTTGGCCCACCACGTTCTTTCTTTCCTCTGAACTCCCACCGCACTGAGTCATCCAGCCCTCAATCACATCCGGCTCTGTATCACCTCTTAAATTCAATTTGTCCATGTCTTGTTCTTCCATTGAAGTTTTAAGCTCTCATATACAATGGTCACATTTTAAACTTCTTCATATCCCTTTCGGCAACTTTCAAGGGCCTTCTAAATACCTATTTAATCTATGACCGTACTTGATTGTCAATGTGATAAAACTTGATTTCCCTTTGTCTTTTGGGAAAAAAGATTTGGGGGCAGAGAATACAGAAGAAGATAATCTTTTTAATAAAGGTCAGTGGTCTAGGCCACCCCCTCCAAGAGGATGCCACGTGATCTAATCCATTTGAGACATGGGGAGAATTTGGTATGTTAACGTCACTTAAAAACTGCACGTAATTTCTGATCTCTCAGAGGTCACTTTCCTCTCTATGTAAAAACTAGTATAATGTCTATTCCTTATACCTCCCGACAATCTTGTGAAGATAAAATGAGAAACACTGGGCCCGGTAAGAGTATTTGGAAAGTAAGGCATTCTCAAGACACACATGGTGTTCTCATAAGGTACGAATATACCCAAGCAATGGTCCCAGTTCAGAGACTGTTCTTTTTCTACTTGTAGATTTTTCTCCTTCTGGGCAGTGACATTATTTCCAGGTTAAAGGGTATGTTATACATTTTCCCTCCAGAAAAAGCTCCTAGGGTAATGCGCTGAGGCTGAGAGCTATGTGCTTAGGTAAACTACAGCAACACAAAGTTCAAGTTTGGTGGGGACATACCTCATTAGACGTGGTGGATGGAAAAATGTCCTACAAGTGGTTTCTTCCAGTGTAATGAAGCTGTGAGAATCAGATGAGATTAGACGGTAAGACACAGAAAGGCCTGGAAGATGCCAGCCCAAGGGACCTTTCAGAAATTGTGCTTGTTTTTGTTCTCATTGAGAGTCCACTGCCTTAGTAGCTGAATGCAGAGCATTTGCCACCCACATGCTGCCAGACCGCAAGTCAAACAGTCTCTCCTTAACTGAGAACTCAGCTTTTCCACTCTCAAGTCCACCCAGTGGAGGACAGATTAATATAAACGTTTGTATGGAGCTCCTGCATGTCAAGGAGTCATGATGAAAATCAGCAACCAGTTTTTTTTTAAGCCCCCGAAAAGCGCAGAGCAGAGCAGAGTAGGAGAGGGTGGCGGGGGAGTAACAGGCAAAGCTGGCCCTATAATCCCACACAAAGAAGGACAGCTGACGAGGGTTGGGGAGTTCTCACTAAAATATGAAGGACAGTCCCCTTAAAATAAAGGGTGGGTGAAGAAGAGCTGCTCCCCAGGAATCTGAGGCTACACTTGGAAAGAAAACTTGGTCATCACGCTACTTTTATGTACTTCTCTCCACAAGGGGTGGTAGGAGGGCAGAGATCTGCTTCGGGTGGGATTTCTGCCCAAGCTTTTCCCTTCTTAACAGAGATGCAAGTGTCACCAAAGACCTCTGGATTGTGAAGTCAGAGGTCTGCCCACTGTGCCCATCACTGCATCTCCAGGGCTAGTTCAGACAAGGGGAGGTACTCAATACATAGTTTGGGGATAAGTATAAATGAATGAGTGAAAGCAATGAATGGATGGAGGAAGATATGAATGGATGGAGGATGATATTTGCAAGGTTATCCTGAGCCACCTGAATCCAGAGACAGCCAGGGGGATGGCTGCAACTGGCAAAGGTACATTGGTGTAATTTTCCATGACATTTTCTCCACCCAGCTCACATCAAGAGATGGGGACTTGGTGTAGAGTGGGGATTTGGCTCCTGAGGTCTGGTGTAACTGGGATTTCATGTCCATCATACTACAATAAAATCATTATTGTTTTATTATTATGGCAAAATGGCTGGCCCCTGAGTAGTCCCAAAATCAAAGTGGCCCTCTTAGATTGCCAAGAACACATGGGTTTGGTCTTCACTCCTTTAAGATCCTTCACCGAAAGCTTCAACCAGCTACCGTCCACTTCTATTGTCTCACTCACCTTGACAATTATGAGGTCAAGAGCAGGTCAAGAGCTCACATGTCCAATATTCACAATGTCCAGAACATCTAGCAATAGGCATTATATGTCAAAAGACTGACGGCCACTCAAGACCAAAAAAAATGTAGAAATCTGACTTTGGTGATTACAGATCAGTGGATTGAGGTCTTCGGTACTGCTAAATGCTAGAATTGGAAGACTTCATATGGCCCAAGATTCTCTAAAACTTCATTTGGAGATGATCATTTTCTGCCTTTTTTACATAGTGAATAACATATTATTGGGGAATTTTCTGCTCACGATTTTCTTATGAGTCTTTGAACTTGTTATAAAAATAATCTTCATCTGTTTTTCTAGAAATATGGCAAAAACTGACATGGGCAACTTGACCATATTCCTGTTGCCTCTTGGGATCTGTTTTAAATCCCAGCACACTTGGGTCTTGTGGCTGCATTTATGGCCTTCTCATCTTGCTGATACTTTCTGGAACCACCTACATGCCAAAGAATTTCTTTATCTCTAGTGGACAGTGCTCCTTGCTTCTACAGATTCAGTGATAAATTTTCATTTTCATCCCAGCAAGACATCCCAGGACAAAACTCCCTTAACAGAATTAAAGCACTAATTTCTGCAAGTAAGATGAACTCCTGAAGGTAAAGTAAGATGATCTCCATCTTTGGAAACTGGTACTTTCTTATCATTGCCTCTTGGTAATTAGCATCCATACCATGGCCAAATGATCACGTCATAGTCAAAAGGTCAAGGTCCTGGAATTTTATCTATGAAAGACTTCATGTCACTTTTCACGTTTAAAAAAAACAAACAACTTTATGATAGCTGGTGGTAGGAGAGATTGGATGTGAGGTCAGGAACTATAAATGCATATGAAGCAATGCTTTGACTCAAGGTCACTGGCCTGAGCTAAGAACACTTAAATTGTAATCAAGGCCACTCATTGAACCATGAGTAATTTTAGGCAAGTTTCCCGTGTGCTCTGACATAACCAAAGAACCTCATCCTCCTTGACTGGCATGGAAATCAGCAGTTAGGTTGAAATATTTGAAGGTTGCTGTCTGAAGGAGGTGCTTTTTACTATTTTCTGGCTGTACTAGCTTCTTATTGATTGTCCTTCATTTTCATAAGCACTATTCAGCTACAGATAGAATTATTATCCCCCCATCTTTTCACGGTCAGGGAGATGGTCCCCATCCAAGTGACGCTGTGTAATAGAAGATGGACATTATTCTCCAACCAGAAAAGTCCTCAATTGCTTCTATATAAAGTAAAACAGATAACCTTCTGAACTGGAGGGAAAAAATAAATCAGAAAGTTTCCTTTAAATAAAACTGACATTGAAGCTCAAAAAGAAACTGAGAGACACTTCAGTATATGTATTTGTTTTTAGGTACATATTTTGGGGAAGATTCAGATAAGAGCAAAAAATACTTCTTTACAATAGGTTAGAGGTTTGAGAAAGAAGATTGTCTAACAGTAGTTCTTACTAATAAGACAGCCAGTCTATCTAAATATGAGAAACAAAGCAGTGTTCCCTCAGCTACCCTGATTTACACTGTGAGCTAAATCATCAACAATCTAGTTATGATAATGCCGAATTAGGAAAGGAGTCTCTCATAGCTTTCAGAAAACCAATAAGCTGTTATCAGCAGAAGGAATTGAGCAGCAAAAAGGAAAGTGAGAGGTAAAAGAGTTCCAAAGACGAACCATCTGACAGGTTGAGAAATTAAGCTAAGTTCTTAAGTCAGGGGGACCTGGGTCTGTGGGAGCCTTGAAAGATCAAGCATCCATAGTTGAATTTCTGCAAATTCTTTGCTAGCAGGTGGTGCCAACATGGAATCTGACTGCCGAAGGATATTTGGATCTGCCCTGCATCTGGGAGGATTATGGAGGGAACTTTGGTCTTGGAGACAATATGTTCATATCACACCTGCTCTCAACCGCCACAGGCTACAGTAGTGGCCAAAGGAGGAGCCATTTTAGAGCCATAGGAACCTTGGATTTAACGTCTAATTTGCAAAGTGCATCTGCTTTACAGACCTGTTTGACAGCAGCAGTTTCATAATTAGAAAAACATGCCTTATATTTTCCACTCCCCAAACTATGAAAAGAATCTGGCTTTATTTTTAAAACACTAATTACGTGATGGGGGAACCCTTAATATCAGGGAGCACACTCCACTAAGACAAACAATTTGTAAGCAGAGTAACAAAATTTCTCTGGTAGCGGGGAAGTCACGTGATGCTGTAGGCTGGATTTATCAGATACTTGTGCCCAAGATGCCAGGTTGTTCTACACACTGGATTCATCTGAGATTCTGCAGTCAGTGTGCCTTAAAGAAACCAGGGCAGGGCTTCCCTGGTGGCGCAGTGGTTGAGTCCGCCTGCCGATGCAGGGGACGTGGGTTCGTGCCCCGGTCCGGGAGGATCCCACATGCCGCGGAGCGGCTGGGCCCGTGAGCCACGGCCGCTGAGCCTGCGCGTCCGGAGCCTGTGCTCCGCAAAGGGAGAGGCCACAACAGTGAGAGGCCCGCGTACCGCAAAAAAAAAAAAAAAAAAAAAACCAGGGCAGCTTTAGCTGTTAAAGCTGCGGAACTTATATTTTTGGGGGAGAACTTAATATCTGGGGAACTCTTTAACCGGTTGGTTTTAAGGAGACCCAATCCAAATAAAAGTCTTCAAATTATCTTCAAAAATCTTTTATACTGAAATCAGAATTTGAAGGAGAATAATCTTAGTGATTTGTTCTCAGTGGACTGAGGAGTTGCATTGATGGGCTAATAATGAGAAGAAAATAAAAAAGATGAAAAAGAAGTGTCAGGCACTGTCATAAGTGTGCTATATGAATTATCTCAGGTAATCAGAACAGCAGTTCTATGAAGTGGATTCTACCATGATTCCCATTTTACAGATGAAGAAACTGAGGTATGTAGATAGAGTACACAACCTCCCAAGGTCACTGATTTACTAAATTTGAAAAACCAGACCTTGAACCTAGACAGTTGGTTCCCACATCTGTAATACTAAATTCAACATCAGATTGCCGTTTTAAGGAATTTCTACATGGATCATAACTGCTAGTTTCCTTGCCCTGGGTAAAGCATGATATTAAATGAATTTATCCTTTACAATCATTGACATAAGATCCTTCTATATTCTACGGGAATTAAATCTGGGGCCCAAACTAAATACAGATGCATAGCAATCTTGATCCACTGCCAACAGACTAAAATTATTTAGGAGGACAATAAAGGCCACGAAAAATGGTTTTCAAATTGAAACCATGTGAATTAATATATCTAGGGGAAACACAGATGGAGAAAATAAAAGAAGGATGAAACTATTTAAGAGGGTAGAAAAGAAGAGACCCAGGCACTCTGCTACAAATAAAGGTTCCTTATTTGGGGGTTGAGTCCTGAACTCTGAACTGAGCGCTCTCCTCTAGTCTTTCAGTGTATCTCGATGCTCTGCCCAATACTATATTTTCCAGAATGCTTTATAGGAGCGTCTGTAGTTTTTCTCTTGAAAAAGAGATATCGATTTGAGTATTGGTTTATAAACCACATGGTGTAGTAACCACGGTCTCTTCTTCTCAATAGGGCCACTAACATAGTGAATCCAAATGCCAAACATATGTATACTTGTTACCTAACTTGTTTATTTTATTTACTGGCAAATACTGCTTATATAAAATGATATACTTCAACCTCTTAACTAAAGTAAGGACACATCAGAAAATATGTTGGCATTACAAAGTAATTCTTAAGTTTCCAAAAGGATTCACTGATGTTCCACTAAAGATAAGTCTCCAAATGTATTTAAAAGGCAACATAATTTATTAAAATTGAACTTATATGTAACTTTTTAGAAATACACTTTCATTTTATACTTTTTCCCCCTTAAGAGAAGGATTCTTTCATCTAAAAGCAAGAGCTCTTCTGTTTCTCCTCTCATTTTTACAAATGAGAATGAAGCCTTGTTTCTAAGTTTGAAAGAACAATTTTATTATACCTCCTTCCTACAGACTTCTGTAACATCAAACATTTAATGAGTGTCATTTCAAAACAGAAGACTAGGAAGTAATTATACATTTATATTATTAGATATAATTATATTACTATTCCTTAAAAACATCACTTTTGCTGTCATTTAATTTATTTAACAGTATCTTATCTATCTATCTATCTATTTATTTATTTATTTTTGGCTGTGTTGGGTCTTCGTTGCTGCGTGCAGGCTTTCTCTAGTTGCGGCAAGCAGGGGCTATCCTTCGTGGCCGCGCACGGACTTCTCATTGCGGTAGCTTCTCTTGTTGCGGAGCATGGGCTTTAGGCATGCGGGCTTCAGTAGTTGTGGCACGTGGGCTCAGTATTGTGGCTCGCGGGCTTTAGAGCGCAGGCTAAGCAGTTGTGGCACACAGGCTTAGTTGTTCTGCGGCATGTGGGATCTTCCCGGACCAGGGCTCGAACCCGTGTCCCCTGCATTGGCAGGCGGATTCTTAACCACTGCGCCACCAGGAAGTCCCTATTTAACAGTCTCTTTTTTTTTTTTTTTTTTTTTTTTTTTTTTTTTTTTTTTTTTGTGGTACGCGGGCCTCTCACTGCTGTGGCCTCTCCCGTTGCGGAGCACAGGCTCCGGACGTGCAGGCTCAGCGGCCATGACCCACGGGCCCAGCCGCTCCGCGGCATGTGGGATCTTCCCGGACTGGGGCACGAACCCGTGTCCCCTGCATCGGCAGGCGGACTCTCAACCACTGCGCCACCAGGGAAGCCCTAACGGTATCTTTTATAGTTAACTATATTCCAGTTTTTTCCTCTTGATTACCTGTTACGCATATTTATTTAATAAAAAAGTATCTGTTCATACAATTTATCTTCAAATAAATTGGGTAAATTAATTCATCTTTTGAAAGTAGTACAGAATTCACTCTATAGAAGGGGGGGACTCCAGAAAATCCTTTTGGAAAGTGAAGAGCTATTATATATGCCAACAGTTGGTAAAATGAATCTGATTGCTTTGAAACTGAAGATTGCTGTTATTTCATTTTCTTAAATAAAGCATATTTTCAGAGAATAAAACAAGACGTCACATTTTCCCATCCCTAAGGAAAAGAAAGTGCCTGAGGCCTTGTTTTTAGGGTATTTTATTTATTTGCCCCTTAATAAATACCTCCTGAGGTCTACCACTAGGTGCCTTACAACTGTCCCCCTAACGTCGGGAAAATTTATCACCATTTAATATTTCTGATAATCACAGATATCAGGATATGACCCTTCACTGTTTATTTATAACTGAAAATATTATCAGAAAAAGAAAACAAAAAGGTATGAAAAAAAAACAGAAGTCCAGAGACTACAAAGAGACCATCATATTTTTAAGCCACTGAACATAATATCCGGTAGTATCTCACTGAAAATTGTGCCTGAGTTTCAAAGCCCACATTTTGAGACTTTCATGCTGTATCTAAAATGCATTAAGCACCAGCATGATTCTCAGTGGAGAAGTTAAAGAAATTATGAGTAGGTAAGCCCTTTAGAACAATGACACTAGTTCTGATAATGGGTTAGCATTACACAGCTTAAGATTCCTATAAAAGCACTGTATCTCTAATTTGGTTTGTTTTTTGTTTTTCATTCACAAGGTAGGTTTTTGTTTGCAGCCTAAGAAATCATAGAATTTATAAAAGATGATAAGGTTATTTTAACCCAAAGGGTCAAACTCCTTCTGGTGTTACTTTGTTTTGCATATTCACCCCACTTGGCAGATGCAAAATGAAGCACAGGAATGTAACATAACTACTTTTTGGAGGGAGGAGTCCATGGTAGGGGAAGGATATGGGAACCAAGTTCTCAACTGCTGGTCCACAGCCCTGTCTTTCTAAATTTCTGAAATTCCAAAATCATCTTCCTTATGCTCCCTTCAACCCTCACACAACACGGCCAACCTTTGTTCTATTCCCACTTCTATACTTGTTGGATTTACCCATTTCTTTCGAGTTTCACAGTGCCCACCCTACTCTGGCATGTACCCCCTCACCACCTCATGCGTATTTCTAGACTACAAGCTCTATTCTGTTCTCTTATGACACTTTCTTTCTTGCCTTTCATCCAATATCCAGTTGCTTTAACAAAATGCCGACAGCATATTACCTAAACAAAACAAAACAAAACAAAAAAAGACCTCACTATTTTTTGTCGGGTGTTCAATCTTTTCCCCTTCTGAGCCTGCCTGCCTCTTCTTCCAAAGTTTGTATCTTATAACTCTGAAACATGAACTTCCTTTCCTACTTCTCTAGCTCAGTGTTCCAGCACTTTATTCCTTACACCTGGAGTGCCTTCACACTGCCCTTTCCCACCATTTCAAATTCCCCTACTCACCTACACTGGCTCCAAGGCTACCCAAAGTCTTTAACTACATCCTCAGCTAGCACCCTATTTATTTGTGCATGTTTATAGGTAATCATAAATGTCTTCAGTGAATGTTTGCTTTTTCTAAAGAGACTGTAAACTCCTGAAGGTCAGGGCTGGACTCTACGACTACTTTGATTATACAGGAGGTACTCAAAAAGTGCTACCAAATTACTTCCTGATAGTTTGTCATTTAAACCACCCCTCAATCTGCGTATGTTTCATGAAGCTCTGGGTACAATGAGGACAAGTTAGACCATCAAAATATTTCCTTCTGTTGGCTAGAAGTTTCTTTAGGTCTCAGCCCTTGACCCATGAGCCTCTTTCCTTAGAAATGGGAATTAAACATTAAAAGAGTGGAATTAAAATGGCCACGCCCTGAGTTCTTTTAAATTACCAACCCACGATTTTAAGCAAATTCTGAAAATCTTAAGATGTGAAAAGTGCCTCTTGGTAACTCTATCTCCTGTTTATTGATCCACTTTTACACCCCGTCTATGAAGAGGGTTCATATACTTTTTTCTGCCGTGGACCCTTTGAGCAGTCCAGTGAAGTCCACATATACCCTTTCTCAGAATAATGTCTTTAAATGCATGAAATGGTAGGATTACAAAGGAAACCAATTATACTGAAATTCTGTTATCAAAAAACCATCCAAAATATATGGTATGGTGATACTGGTGCTTCTTCGCTAATGTGTTAAAAAACAACACAGCGCTGGGTTTGACAACCATAAACAAATTGAAGCAGTGATATTCCAAGATATCTACAAGAACAGTAATATGACATGAAAACATGTACAATTTCTACTGGTGACAAATACAAGTACTACTAACATTACTGTGGCTTATCGTCTACATTCATAATAGAAAGAAATGCTAAATTTTGGTTAGAGATTAGTGGAATTAAAGTTGTGATTCTTTCCCCGATCCAAATTCCTTGACTCTAAATTCCATCTACAGATTCCATGTTGGTCCATGAACCCAAAGTTAAGAATCCTTGGATTATGAAGGGGGTTAACTTTCCATATTTTTATGACTCTTCTCAACTATGGCACAGCTGTCTGGAAGGAGTATAAAGTAATTTCTTTAACACTAATCTACTATTCTTCTTAAATTGCTATTACTTAGGTTTTCAAAATGCTATTTGACACCTGTCTCTTTCCTTACTGACTACATATGTATAGTCTCTTAAAATTTTTAAGTTTATCTTCAAACCAGTGCTGTTCTCCTTCTGAACAAATCTTAACACAGACTGAGAAGAAAAAAAAAAGAATATTTCCTCCATTGTGGAACTGCAGATCTGCACTCTACCTAAACATTCACTAGATGAAGTATTAATAATTGATACGCCATTAGTTCATCTCTTTCCTTCATAGGTCAGCTCTTGGGGGATTATTTTATAAATTGTTTGCTGAAAGATATTTCATATCTTTATTAAAAGACCATTAAGCAGGAATACTTACATACACGAAGGGGCAGTTTTATAGTCACCCATATTTCTTTTTCCCATTTTGAGGCACGGCACATGATTTCTTAGTCTTCTCACTCTCAGGCTGCAGCTTATCTGTTACCCAAAACCAGACATAGTTGTCCAGGAACCCCACAGATACCAAAACCCATGGATGCTCAAGTCCCTTATATAAAATGGTGCAGAAAATGCATATAACCTAGGTACATCCTTCTGTCTACTTTAAATCATCTCTAGATTACTTATAATACCTAACATAATGTAACTGCTACGTAAATAGTTGCAAATACGATGTAAATGCTATGTAAATAGTTGCCTGCACACGGCAAATTCAAATTTTGCATTTTGGAACTTTCTGCAGATTGTTTTCAAATATTTTTGATCTGCGGTTGGTTGAACCCATGGATGTAGGACCTGCGGATACAGAGAGCTGACTGCACACTGTACATTGACTGTACACAGATCTGGATCCTGAATGAGGCAGGTCTATTTGGGTGAATGCTTGATCTTCCACTGGCTACACGAGGCATGGCCCCTCACTCATTCTTTCTCTGCCCTTAAACAAAACTGAAAATGACCTCTTATAATTACACAGTGTTAGAATCTAGAACCCTCCAACCCTCAACAGTAGTTTGGAACCACTAGTGGTAGAGAGCCACTGTTTACTTTCATCCTATCGACTCACGTACATAAGTGAGGTATCAGAAGACTGGGGCTTTCTGCAGTGCTTAGAGCTCATCTGGGGTTCAGTGCAGGATTCTTTTGTCCATTTATTAACAATGCTGACAATAGCAGGACACATGATCTCCCCTAGGACTAAAAAAACCAGTAGCAAAAAACTTCCTTACTATCTTGCACCAAGGGAAGCTGCGGAGTGAAGATATGCCATTATTTTTGAACTAAAATCAACTAGTCCGTTTAAATGCCTTTATTACTTCAAATGTCTTATGCTCTCTATGTGCTTTCTAATGTAACTATTTTGAAGTTTTGATTAAAGACAGGGGTTTCCTCGTTATTTATAGGAATTATATCTATATTTAATTAAAAATAAAGCCTGCTTTGTCTTTCTGTCCGGGGAAACATCTGCTGGGAATTTTGCATTTTTTTCTGAGCAGAATCTTGAAAATTTGAAAGGAGCTATACAGAAACAGGCAAACATGTAAAAGAGACAAACAATGATTTCAGAAAGCAAAGACAAGTCTTTAAATAGTGCATATTGTTGCTCTGTCCTTTCCAGGATGAACACAAAACCAAACTAGTAGCACAGACAGAGGGTATTACAAACATAGGAAGATAAACATGGGATAACAATATTTATGTTACATGGACTTCAGGAACACAGCAGAGTCCTGTGCAAATACCACAGCAACATGAAATCAGTATCGCCTCTCTGCAAATCGTTCTTCAGTAAGAGTTACTGAACATTTTGGGGATCATACTTATTCAAATTTAGAGCAGACCTTAAGAAAACTTTTTGTAAAACAAGATTATGCCATTTCTCCCTCAATTTATTAAGATTTTTTTTTTTAAGAATAAAATTCAGTGCTGGCAGGGGTATGAGGAAAAGGACAATCTCGTACTGTGCTGTGAGAAAGTCAATTAGTACCATCTATCTTGAGGACAGTTGGGCCAAACGTACAAAAATCCCTTAAGATATGTTGTCCTTTGCATAGAGAATAGACTTGTGGTTGCCAAGGGGGAGGAGGGAAAGGAGAGGGATGGAGTGGGAGTTTGGGATCAGTTAGATGCAAACTATTACTTACAGAATGGATAAACAACAAGGTCCTACTGTATGGCACTGGGAGCTATATTCAACATCCTGTGATAAACCATAATGGAAAAGAAAAGAACAAAACGAAAGAAAAAGATACGTCGCCCTCTGGACTCAATTTCTGAAAACTCATCTGGAGAATATAATAATGGGTACATAACATAAAAATTTTGTTGCAAAGATATTTAAGAAAATAAATAAAATCTACAATATTACAAAATTGGAAATGACTTAAATAATAGGAGGCTGGTTAAATAAATTATGTCACATCCATACAAAGAAATGCTGTGTAGTCATTAACAGTACTTTGCAAGTGTATTTGTCAACACTAAAAAAGAGTGTTTAAAATTTAATATTTAAAATTTTTTAAATGTTACAAAGTGGTAACATATATAAAACAAACACATGTAAATATAGATCCATAGAGAAGTATCTGAGAAGATACACATCAAAATGTTTACAATATAGTCTTTTGAATGTATGCATTTTCTCTTCTTTCTGTTACTCTCTACTGTTTGAATTTTTGCTGTATGATACTTTTGTAATTAAAAAATGTATTTCTAATTAGAAGACCTGCCAGGGTATAAATTAATTACTGCACATGTACACCGTAGCACACATTTTTACTTCACTAAAATGAGCACAGCTCCTTTTCACCTCTGAAATATCAGCTGTGTTCAACACCTTTGCTAGGACTCAGAAGTGAAGGGGATAACACATTTTCCTTTATTCTGACATGCATTTCCATTAATTGCATGCTTTCTCTAGTGTTCATCAACAGTAAACTTCAGGGTAAGTTTTTCCTACCAATTTTAAACAGTTCTGCATGGACAATTTTCAGGTCTGTCAAGAAAAGCCAAGACTAATATCCCAGTGTCATGTTTATAGCCATCTGTGTAGAAACAAAATCAGGTTTGGACAGCTTTTATCTTGCTAAGGTTCACATATTTTGATGCGTGGATGATACTTGGGTTTTGAAGCATCAATGGATTAACATGTTTGGGAGGAGGGGGAGTAGACGGCTTCTTCAAAACTAGCTCTTCCAAGTATTGACGGAAAGTAATTAAAACAACGTGAGCCATTTTGGGAAAAAAATAAAACCAAAAACATGAAACAAAGCATAGTAGTTCTAGGCCAGGGTTGGAGCTTCGCACAGATGTGAATAAAAATGAGATTATTTTAAGTAAGAAAACTAAGAGTGAGTGGAGCCATTTGGTTTTATAGTCATAAAGATGGTGTCCTCAGTTGTAAAGAAAGGAGGCAGCAGGTAGCCGCCCCTGGTTCTGCACCACCCTGGGGGCACTGAGGGTAACCACCACAGCTGGAAGTCTGCAGGCTGGGTGGATGGGGTGTAAAAGGCCCTCCATCCAGCATTTAAAGCCCACAGGTCACATTTAGGCCTTTCAAATACATCTGCCATCTGGACTCACTCTGTTCCCCTATAATTATTTCCCTTTCCCCTTTCTGCCCTGGAGTCATCTTGGAAGGAAATTATTAAGCATAGGATTAGGTTTACAACAAACAATGATTTTTTTATCAAATATATCTGAGATACCACCTTTTACATCACACCTTTGTCAGTTTCTTCCTTTTGAATAAAGAAGAAGTTGGTTGCTCTGAAATCTCCATCCAAAAAGCTGGCTTCCCTGACCCCTGACTGTCTTGTGTATAAGCCCCTTCAGCATTTCCCTGGTGTGTCCTGTGGCCAAATCCTAGAACCTCCTAGATCTCAGAACATTTTAAATATATAAAAAACTATTGCCAGCCATAACAAGGGGGTTGATAAACACTGTGACTGTAGCTTTAAGACGACCAAGTAGAAAAGGTTTAGTATTTTATGACTGACAAAGGGATTTTAGTAAAATGCTTCGTCTTCAAAGCACGAAAATATGACTTCGAATTAATTTGACAGCCTGAAAGAAAATGGGAGAACTTTGTAGGAGATCCACATGGTAAATCTACAGGATAGCAAACATCCAGATGTTTTGAAACATCTGTATTACTGCTTGAACCTTTCCATTTTCGAGGTTTGGCTTCATGCAGACAAAACAAGAGCTTTACTTCCAACGCCGGCAGCTTTCAAACATTTTCAAGGAAAATATTTCATTACATTGTTTATTTTTGTTGTTTCTAAACTGAGGCTAACTTCCTCATTTTTTTCATTCCCCACAATATTACTGAGTAGATGCCTCATACCTGTTTGGTTGAATGAGGGGAAAAAAAGATGACTCATAATGAAATGCACAACTGAATCGGGAAATCATTTCTGAGTAGGACAATTCCATTATTAGTAATAGCATATCTACGAACTCAGGAGTACATTTATTCTGAATCCTTCATTCTATGCATCCATATTTCATCAGTCTTTATCATCTCTCATTATAATATATAGAGAGCCTGGATAATTATTCTTGTTTTACAGGTAAAAATACTGAGGAACTGAGAGATGAAATCTGTCAAGTCATATACTGAGATCCTGTAGATCATTCAACTGCCCAGCCCAAATCATCCAATAAAATATGACGCTTCTCTGATTGAAAAGGTTTATTACTTAAACCCAGAAGAGATTTATTTCTGTATTTGTTTATTCATTTTGGTATGGGGTCTGAATTACTGAGATATGTGAATAAGAGGACTTACATCTGAGACACACCCTGGAATTCATTTTCCCCCTAAAACCTGCCCAAACACCTTCACTTCTCCATCAAAGAGCTTAGAGCTCTCTTTCTAGCTGGTACTGGAAACTCTGGATAAAATGGAGGCAATGGCAAACTCCACGTCATAAAACTGTGCTGGCAGAATCTACCTCATAGGGTTGTTGTAAGTGTTAACTGAGAAATCATGTATGAAGAGTTCAGGGTAGTTTCTGGTACCCACCATTTGCTCAAAGAGCTATAACTTGCTGTCTTGTTGTTCCTAATACTGCAGACGTTGGGCCTGGCAAACAGTCTATTCTCCCTAAGTGTAAGTTCATTCCCACTTCCTGCTATGTAGACACTGATAATGTTTGGACCCCCTTCATTATTGTAATGTGCTGTTCTGCCAGAAAAGATAACTCTGTTTTGCTCTCTGGTTTCATCAGATAATGAGTAAGTTGGGCAAGTAAACCCAGTCTCCCTGACGGCTGGTCCTAGTCATGCCTCCTCATGGTCCGTTAAAGTGGAAGATTGAAACAAAGTTCAGAATTCACTGACCCATTAGAAAGTCCCTGATTTCAGGATTACTCACATGAGCAAAATACTCTATTGGAAGTGGGAGGATATACATTCACTCAGTCAGATAATGAATCCTTATTTGATGCCCATTACTAGCAGGTTTTTGATGGCTCTATTTAAAAATGTAGGATAGATCACCTGACCCATTGGCCAAACCTCTGAGTGAGCAGAAGACGGGTGTCGGTATCCATCTGACTTGTGCAGCAAGAAGGAGACAAAGGATATGTGAGTTTAGAACTCTCAAAACAACAAAGAGATCAGTGGGCAGTAACTTCCTCTAGAAAGAACTAGAAGGAAGATACTGACCCAGCAGCCTGTCTTAGGCCCAGAAATACATTTCAGACTTCATATGTGGTATGTTTAAAATTGGCACAATGCTGAGAGATACTGCACTCGAGATCAAAGAAGGGTTGCGTGTGGCCACAAGGCGTCCTCTTATTTGTCTTTGGAATCGGGGGAAGGATTTATTCACCCACTCTCCTTACACAGGTCCATGCATGTGCAGGTCAGGCGTTTTAAGCTATCATAAGGACTATGGCTCAGGGTCTCCACAAGCTTTCTTGTTCAACAATGTTTTAACTTCCTCTATCCTGAAAAGGAGTGAAGCTGCTTGGGGGCTGTGTTGTTGGTAGAAAGGTGGTGTTGGCTGTGGCAGTCAGGACAGAGGACAGAGAGGATATGTCATTTTGTTTCACCCGTCCCCTCCCTTCCTAGTGGGAGATGAAGGTCTCAGCACTGGCTGAGGACCTCTTAGAAAGGAAGTGGTTGGGAGAGATGGAGTCAAGAGGGAGAGTCCTGGTTTACCACTCGCTGGTTCTGTGACCTTGGCCATTCATGACTCGTAATTTTAGTTTCTGCGTCTGTCAAATGGGCATAAACTCCTTATACGCTGCCTTCCAAGATGACTGTGACCATCCAGCGAGAGGTGCGGGAATGTGCTCTGAAACCTCCCTATCTCTCTGCAGACCAAGAGGTCTGTGATGGTCTGTATCTGTCCCTAAGGATAAAACAAATGTGAAAAACACACAGTATGCCTTGCAAACCTCAAGAAGCTGAGCAAAAGATTTGGGAAGAATGGGTTTCTATTTTTTACATTGGCCATCTTAGAAGACCTAAGTAATCCCCCAGTATAACTATTTGTAAAAGTAACAGGCATCAAAGAGGTGAGGAAACCAACTGAGCCCCTGTTCATCATCAGGAAATTGCTTCCCTTTGGTTGTGCTGTAATTTGAGTTGAAGAACACCATTTCTACAATGTTACTGGTTGTCAGGCTACATTTGAATGTACAGACCAAAAGTTTCAGCAGCTACTGTATCTTTACTCACGGTGTGACAGGTAAATCTTTACCTCATGCCTTTGGTCTGACAAATCGAAGAGCTTGGGTTTGCCTGACAGTCTTTTTTAAAAGGAAGATTAATTTGAAATGTATTTTCACCCAACCCACTGGGCCATCCATTCCCACATTTCTGACAATGGGAAAGATTCAAAAGGGGCTGATGTAAGGCTTAACTTTTCAGCTGAAATTCCTCTGAGTGTCTGCTTTCTGCTCTTTATGTGTATAAACATGTTACAATCATGTACATGGGTGGCTTCAAGTGAAAGACACCCCAGGATGGGAGCGCAGGTAAGAAAGCCTCACCAATGGCAGGAGATGCTAAATGCTGTGTTTTATTCCAGATTTGTATTAGAAGAGGGCATTTTAAAGTAGCCCCTTCTGATCATTGTGTTAAAAAAAAAAATAGAGGTGAATAAAGGTGAACATTTGAAACCTGGACTAAGCCCCTACAGGCAGGGATGTTTCAATTATTTTGTTTTATTTATTGAAATCTCCCTCTCCTTTACTTATGTACAGAGCCCAGTTATTGTGCACTGCCACCAAACTGGAGCTTTTTAAGTGATTCGGGGAAGTATAGTTTTCATTTAGGTTTGTGCCCTCCAGTCTGTTTATACTGGTCGATACACTTGTCTGAAAAATATAATGGATTAGCACATCATTCAACAAGCTAGTCAGAAGGCAAGCTCAAGGCGACAGATACCAAAAAGTAAATTACAGTCAGTAGTAGGGCCAGGCCATGCCCAGAGCTAGGAAACATCGTATCAGCATAAAACCTGTATTCTCTGAGAACGGTGGCGGAACGGAAAGGGATGAAAAATTTACACTCAAATATAATAAAACAATCAGCTCTACAAATTCATATGGCGCTATAAACTGTGTGGTTTATGACAGCGAATACAAAGGGAATCTGGCGCTCACGACCATCCCTCACATTATAACCTGAGCTGGAAACAGAGACTCGGTGGCATTTGTTTCATTTAATGGGCCCACTTTGCAAGTGGGCATATATCATGCCTTACTTTACGCATTCCATTTAAATACTTGTAAAACTCCAGTTTGCTACAGGTTTGTATTCGGCAGCCCAAGGGTTTGAGGTGGGCTCTGGGGACGGGGGGAGAAGAGGGCTAAAAATCATATCTTTATTCTCTCTTAGCTTTCTCTCTCTCTTCTTCCCTCTCCTTATTTCCTTCTTTCTATTCTCTTTTCTCAAGAAACGAAAAGCAGTATTGAGACACATTCTCAAGATCTTGAATTTATATAATCTCTATCACCTACTTTGACATGAGCTAAATCATCTATGGCAGATATGTCTAGTTATAACTATTAAAGAGTTTTCTGTTTTATAGTCAGAGACAATTAACACGAACAATTAGAAATGAATTTGAAAAGCCCAAAGGCTTTTTTGATCTTTCACCATAAAATAAACTCCAAACAGCAAAACAAACAAATCACTTCCCTTACCAAGAGCTTACTGAAGGACTCAGGCACTGTACCTCCACAAGAATATTCCTTTTACCAATTAGGTACTAATTGTACGGAGAGACAGATGAGCTGAAAAGGAATGTGGGAGCCTCAGTATTCAGAGGGAATGTATAGGACAATTGGAAAACCTACAAATGCAAAGAGAGACCTGCAAAATCACCCATCATACGGGCTGCTTATATGTGATTTAAGGGGAGCAGAAAAGGAAGCAAAGATGGGATTTCAAAGCTAAAATTGTTACAGAAAATATTTTCCCCACTTTTTTCCCTTTCTATGTAAATTATCAGATGTCGATAGGGGGATCAATGAATACAATTCCTGAGTCTTAGATCTGGCAGTCTTTGTAGCAGACTTGATCATCTATCAACAGTGGAAAGATCAAAGGCAGCAGACCTCATTCTGAGGGCTATCAAGTTTCATCAAATGGTACTAGCTAATTGCACTAGGTCTTGGCCCACAATTGAATCCACTACTCCCCCCAGAATGTCCTACAACTTTTGTCTCACGGGTGGTACCTCCATCAGATTTGGCAGGAAAGGGAGTTACCCTGGCCTTAGTCTGTGACTGGTGTTTCCAGCTTTGACCTTGCCTTATGTCAGGCATCACCGCTACATCATATCTCTGCCGGTTGCACCCCTATGTGGATGAACCAAGGCTGATCAATCCTAGCAAAAGTAACTACATAGACATCTTCAGGCCTCACCTTTACCAGGCGAGAGACACAATGAATTCCTTCCAAACTTATTTCTCTCCTTCTCCATTTCCATCTTCCAAGTCCTTTCCCCAACTTCTCTCCAGCAGAAGAGAGAGAGCTATTCCTATTTATTTCCCAAGTTCATGCCTTTCACATAAAGCTTATCCTTTTGAGACCTGGGTCCAGAGATTTTCCCTTTCTCAAACCTTTAATGTATCTTTCTCTACATGCAACTTCTTGACCTAATGTTAACATCATCTAAGCTTAAAAACGAGACCCATCAAGCCCAGCCCTCCTTCAAACTACTTTCACCTTCCCCACCTTCTTTACCCTTGAACTGCCTGGCAGAGAAGCTGACAGTCACTGCACTCATTGGTACCACTCGCTCAACAGCCCCTGAATTTTTTTTTTTTTTTTTGAGGTACGCGGGCCTCTCACTGTTGTGGCCTCTCCTGTGGCGGAGCACAGGCTCTCCGGACGCACAGGCTCAGCGGCCATGCCTCACGGGCCCAGCCGCTCCGCGGCATGTGGGATCTTCCCGGACCGGGGCACGAACCCGTGTCCCCTGCATCGGCAGGCGGACTCTCAACCCCTGCGCCACCAGGGAAGCCCGACAGCCCCTGAAGTTTGCCTTCAGCCTTCGTGGTGCTCCTGATGATACTCAAAGCACTGGTCATCTTCTAACTGATGGACACAATGGCTGCTTTCTATCCCCATGATATTATAACTTTAGGACACTTGATCACATCCTTTTTGAAAAATCTTTCTTTGACTTTCCTAATGGCAACGTCCATGCTTCTTCTTGAGGAGGAGACTCTCCAGGTTGCCTTCTGATCGTTTGTGCTTCATCTTACATGCTTCCATCTCACCCTTGGCCTGTCAGTAAATTGGGATCTTCTCAGCTGCCCCCACTCTCTCCTCCTTGGTAATCTCACCCACCTCCTTTGGGTCCCGGTACAATCTATATGCTAACCACTTCCCCAACCTGTAACTCTGAACCCAACCTCTCTCTTGAGCTCTGGAGCCTGTTTATTCAACCGCTGTCCCATAAGTTTCTCTAATGTCTCACATCTAAATTGAAACTAAGTTGTAAAAATGCATTTCCTCCTTGCTTTCCACTACATTTGATCAGTTACCAAGGCACTGATCTCACCCGAAAGAGGCCTCTCAAATTCATCCCCTTCTCTTTATTTCCACTGATGTGCCCTATTGTAATTCTTTTTTATAAAAGTCTCTTTCCTGGGCTATTTATCTGTCTTGTAATTGGAAGACTGACATCTATCTTCTAAATTTCTTTTGCCAGAATACTTTTTTTTTTTTTTCTAAAGCACAGATTTATTATTTCACTTTTCCCTTTAAAACATCTGTTGGTTTCCCAGGGTCTGGAAGAGAAAGTCAAATTTGTTTAGCTTCCTCTAACATCCTTTACAATATGGTCCAGTCCTAACTTCCCAGACTCATCTCTTGCCTTAAGAAATGACTTTGCAGATATGCCTCCCTTTGCCTGGAATATCACCTTCCCCTTTTCCAAGTGGAAAATGCCCATGAACACCTGACCTAAACGCCATTTCTTTGGTAAATCCTTTGCAGACTTCTCTAGGCAGAGTTAGTCAGCCACACTCTCTATTCCTGTGGTGTATATAGCGCATCTCTTTAGTGGAACATGTGACATTCATTATTTATTAAAATATTTGAGGCCTACAATGTATAGGACACTGTAGCTTGGTTACCATGTCTATGACACTTTGAAGACACTGGGTCCTTGTGGGCAGGGACTATGCCTTAGTTATTAATAGCCTCAGTTTTTTAAATTACATTTTGGACACATGTGGGTCACTCAGTATTGGCTGAGTGCTGGCATGCATGAATATATATTAAATGTGTGGGGACTATCCTAGGTGCTCTGGGTTTAGACCCTTATTATTTATTACTGGGCCCTGCTACTGAATTTTGGAACATTTCTAATGTTGACTATCAGAGTTTCTGAATATATATATGTAACTTTACTGATGTTTTCAGAACTTCATTTATGGATGTTGGCATTGTGAGAGTAACTATTTTATGGTTCTGAACAGGATGGTTAATTGCTCCAAGTCTCAGCCTCTCTTAACCCATACACATTGAAAAATTCTACTTGTTAATTACCTACAACTTCCCAGAGGCAGCTAGCAATAATAACAATGGTTAACGTTGAGTGCTTTGGAGTAAAGTGGGATAGGTTTAAATGCTAGTTCTGCCACTTTCTAGTTGTAATACTTTGGGCAAGCTATTTAATCTCTCTGAGCCTCAGTTTTCTTATCTATAAAATGGGGATAGTAATTGCACCTAACGATAGTTAGGATTATAAACTTTAATGGTAGTAAAGTGCTTAGGACAATACTTGGCACACACTACTACTTGGCTTAATAAATGTTAGTTATAATTACTGTTTACTGTGAGGCTATATACATGAATAGAAAAGGTCCAGAGTGATATGAATACTTCACAGACACAGCATCAGGAGCGCACAAGTCAATCACCACATAATCGTTTAGGATTCTACACATCGTCAGTGTGTTCACGCTCTTTATACTCTTGGACACCCTATGTTTGGGAAATGTAATAAATATAAATCGACTGTGTTTAAATGTCTAGAGTCAATAAAATCTGAATTTATCCTCAAAAATGCAACACCCTTGTGGAAAAGAAAGTCAGTCTGTCCTTTGCATCAGCCCAGAATGAAAGGGTAACAGCTAGGTATCTGGGAGAACTACAGTTATTGACATCACTGACCTATAAACATATCCCCTTCAGCATGATATACAGCACTTCAGTACCCTTGTTTTTATATAATTGCTATTACCAAAGCCTTTCAATTTCAAGTGCTCAAACGAGAGCAATTCATATTTCAGATAGTCTGCCAACGAGGAAAACTAATTTCAAAATATTTGATCATAAAAGTTGTCCTCAGCTTCTACAGAGATAATTTAGTCAAATAATATCAGATAATCTGAAAGCAGTCTTAGCAGGAAATTGCTCGGGACTCTGTCTAAGCAGCCTCCATTTGCACTCACATAAATGTACTGAAAGTGTAGGAGACTTTGACAGCCTGCCATATGTGATTTCATTCCATAGCCTACCTACTTTGCCATCAAAAGTTATATCCTTTGAAGCATTGCCAGAATTACTTTACCCCCAGTAGATATGCTAGATGTGCCCTTTAAAAGCCATATCATTTCTTTTCTACTCTGACTAGTGCAGGGTAGCATCTGCTCAACTAAATTCCTTTGAAGGTTAAAAATAAAATAGCCTACTTCTTCCAGGCTCCCCTCCCCCACCCCGACCCTGGCGCTGAGGATAAAATGCCCAGTGTTGAATGAATTTCACAGAGCACATTTTTTAAAGAAGAAGGAGCCTGAGAAATCACTTCACTTCACACTTAAGAAAAATTAAGATCCAGGCTTTTCGAGGCTCACTCGCCTGATCAGAAGCAGAGACAAAACCAGAGCCAGGTGACCAGAGCCAGGTCTCCAGGACCCCTGTCCAGAGGGCTTTCTCCTGCTTCTCCCAAGGCAGAACGTCTGATAGATAAAAGGCAGGCCAAGCCAGAAACCAACAACAGAAAACACCATCAGTGGAGCGTCTTAACGTTATAAATAGAAAACTAATGCTGGGATTTCACCTCCAGGAAAACATTTGCTTTGTACAAAGAGTAGTACTTGGCATTCTCTCTACTCAGAGCTCTGACAGTTGCAGTCACTTAATACACTGTTGTGATGCCCCTAAACAGATCAAAATTAGTAACATCATGATTCAGGACTGTCTATTTTCCCCTCAGCTTGCTAATCTTATGCTTCTTTTATAATTATTTTAAAAGGCACTATATGATTGCCTGAGCACCGCCCCAGGTGTTCTCAGTGATAATGAATGGATAAACATATCATCCAATGTCAGGGAGCAGTTGTGACATTTTAAAAGTATCTTCCGTTCAACTCTTCTAATTTCCATGTATGTTACACCCAAGGTCGCAGGCCTGCATTTTTACTAAAGAGCTGAATGAATCCCACTCAGTGCAGGATTTACTTGTCTGCTCAAGTGAAAACGTTTTGAATGTAGTGAAATGGCACGGTCCTTTCTTGGTCTTTGCAAACCATGTGATGTCAATTCTAATGAATGAACTGGAAAAACTATGCTTTTTCTTTTTATAATTTCAGGGAATTGGTTCTCAGTCTACCTCTTCTTTTCCTTGAATTTTCATCTTCTGTCCTGAGGGGTGTGCAGACTTTTGTAAATTCAAACAGATACGCAGACAGGACATCACAAGCACTCCTACCCTCCACTGCAAGCACTTCGACGTGACCCTGGACAACTAGAATGAACAGTCTGACCAGGTTGCAAACAACATTCCCCTTAAGTTTGGGAACTGAGGCTAGGAGATCCCCACGCTTACTAGGAGCCTGGAGCCCTGCTTGCTCTTAAAAAGTTGTCTGCCAACAACGGAGTCTCATTTTCCACACAGTTGTTTCTGATTGATCTTCAAATGGAATGCCTCTGAACACTTTAATTTTTGTGCCTCTTGCCCCTTCCTTCACTGCCCCCCCACTTTGATTTCTCAAGTAGGTAATGATTCTATTCATAGATACTTAAAAGCAAGAAAGGAATTCACCACTTAAAGGAACACTTGGTAATACAAATAATCTTTATTTAGTCATTTTGCAATTTGCTAGCCTCAACATTTCTTAAAAGAAAGCAAGCCTGTACCTTTCATAGCAAAGAACCAGATCCTAGCTAATGCTACCATTTGTGTTTTCTGGAAACACTCCGCGGGGTCTCTGCTATATGTAGCCAAGCACATTTTTCTGCAATTTTTATTTTTTATTTTTTAAGCTCCTGAAAGTATCTGGTTTAACAATTAAGGACTTTGGTTAACCAGATCTAAGCATCTAATAAAGTATGGTAGGAACAAATACCTGAAAGTCAAGACAGGCTATAGAATGATAGTAAAACCTGTGAAACCATCCCTTATGTGTCTGCTTCTTAAAGCCTTAGCTCTTTCCTAATCAAGAGGCAATTTTCTATTGTTTCCTTGGCAAAGCATTACTTAAAGAGATTACCTGTGGTTCTAAAGCAAGGTTCCTATTGGGGAGAGAGGCCAAAAGGGAGGGGGCTGCTTGATACAAAATTTGCTTCTCTAAAACCTAGAAGAAAAGCTAAACACAGTCTATGACTCTTTACATGATACCCAAATGCTATTACGCACATACTTCTGAAGTCTACCAAAACGCCACACTTGGCTCATAGGTATTCTTTGTCATCTCTGCCAAGGGCCCTGCCTTGCCCTAAAAACATCCAATCTCAAACCGCTTTTTTCTTTCCCAGGGGTAACTTCTTTCTGCATACATTCTTTTGCTCTCAACAAGTTTGCATAGTTCTTGAAAGTAATAGATTTAATCTGCCAGCACATTCGAAATTAACAGCATCAGCGGAAGTTTTTGTCTTATTATTGAATGTGGTAAATGTGCAGTTGTAGGAGGCTGAAAAGGGGAGGAGACACCAAAGGAAAACCTGGTTTGCTGTTTTAGCGACTCATTTGGGAAGTTATTTACATCTGTAGATAAGAGTGCAGAAGGCACAAAATCCAAATCAGAAAGAAATCAATTTTATACATTTATATATGTATAAAGGCGTGTGAATAGACACCTATTTACACAAATGCGCATCAAAAGATGCTCTGAATCACTGGAACAACTGCTATCAGTCTCTTTAAAAATGACTATTTAGGAAAAAGAGATTGCATCTCTGGACTGTCATCCAAAGGGGGCAGACGGAATAAGAAGGATAAAAAGCCACATGGCATTTGTTGTCTAAAACCAGCATAAGTTTTCAGGTTATCAGCCTAGTTCTAGAACTTATGCAGAAACCTAAAGTCGATTTCCTTATTATATTCCAACTGATATTATCACTGAAATTGTTGCTATGTCACTCCTGTCATGAAAACCATGTCTTCTTATGTAAGAGCTAAAACCCAATACAGATTGAATGTGTGTGTGTAGGAATGAAATTTGGATTTCACATGAATTTAATGATTTTATGACCTTCTTCCCAGGAGGTCAAGTTATTTCTTATTCTTCATTTGAGCAGTTTGCCCTCACTCATCACTCTCCTAGGGGCCAGGCTAACTGAGGAAGGCTTAGGTGTAGAGGTATTATTTTGCATATACTGCCTATATAAGCACCACATTATAGACAGAAATTATCTTTACTTTCCAACTTTGCATAATAAAATAAGCCCTTAAGTTAATACCATACAGAAAATACTGCTTGTCAGGCAAAGAAATGTACATTGCTTTCCAGAAAACTGGGACATTACATTGCCAACGCCTGCATGAATAATACATGGGTTAATTCAGAAAAACACCGTTTCATTATTTTAAAATGAATAAATTACGGACTTAGAAGGATGACTAAATTTTCTCCTCCATCTTACTTTTGCTTAGTGCTCTACTTTAAAAATGAATATGAAAAAACCATTTTATCCACATAAATAAAACAAGCTAGTGCCTCAAAAAGTATTTTTTTCTGACTTTAGACTTCTTGATCCCACAAAATGAAGACACTGCATTTTCTTTTTTCTCTTGATCGTATTACCTCCAGAAATTAAGACGCAATGTAAAAGGTCTTCAAATTATACATTTGAAAAAGGTGAGCCTACCTTTTATTGTCTTGTGCTTCTGCAGTTCCGTCTAACTAGAAAAGCCCTTTTTGCATACTGACGTTCTGTGTTTTAGCCTCAATGCCTGATAAAACACGTTCAAAGGAATAAATAAAGAGAATATAATTCTCACGTATGATGACTCAAATTTCTTTCATTTCGTTTCGGAGATTTTGGTTTACTCTGAAGGCCTGTTAAAAGTCAGTTCCATTTGGGAGCTGACGGAAGCGTGGAAGAGAGAAAGCAATGCACCAGTAATAAGAAATTAATTTGGAGTTAAAATAAGTAAAACATTCCCACGCGGTGCATTTAGGCTGAGCAAAAAGTGACAGCCAGCAGGTGATTCTACCGATTTCTAATGCTGGAAATTCGGGTGGCATTTACTAGCATAACCTTTCAACTCTGTGCACATCAATAGAGGCCGACAGTGGCTTGAAATATGATTCCTTGCAGATAGCATATCCTCATTCATCTGACTGCTGCTCTGTGCTCCATTGCACAAACAGCGTCTCACCCACTTCTGAGAGGACACTAATAAAAAAGGCATCAATTTTCAGCTCTAGTACTACTGTGATCTCTTTATATGTTCGACATCCAACATTAAATTAAAATGCTGTTATAAATCCTACTTTCTGAATCTGGAATGAGTGCTGGGTTTTTGTCGCATGAGACTGCAGCAAATCTTGTCAAAAGCAAGGAAGCACGTCTTGTTCACTCAGAATTAATGTTGTGGATGAAAGAAGGAGGTAAAAGGGGTTGAATATGGTGAACTGAGGGTGTCAGAGCTGGTGGGGACTGCAGCTTCAGGGTGCCAACCCGGGCAGGGTATTTGCCGCTTTCAAGAAATGGCTAATCGAGAATTGTAATGATCAAGGATGAGCTGTGTGGAGGGAAGATTACTGATAAATAAATAGACAGGCACACATCCACATCCACATACACCAACAGAAATATTTTAAGCATAAAAAAAATTGTCAGTTATTCCTCCCTGGCAGAAACATATTTTCCAAACACCAGTGGTCCTGATGAAGTCTCGTGGATTCCATCAGATTTCTGCCACAGAGGCTGCCACGACAATTCAAAGCTCAACAGCCCACTGTGACGTGCTCTCTGGGGCTTATGTCAGTATTAAATAATTTTAAAGTTACAAGAGAAAAACCTAGAATTACTGGAAGGTGAGGGAACAACATTATTAGAAACTAAGTGGTATGGAGTCAAACAGTTTCAGAAGCTTTCTGTGTAAAGATTGTAGGCGAGGAATAAAAAAATCCCTTGCAAGAACAAGGCAGGAAGAAACCGGCTAGCTTTTTCCATTTTGCTAAGGACGGGAACATACTATAGAAGAACAGGAGGGAATTTTTCTACTCTTTCTGATAAAAAGATCCCCGCTAATATAGGTTATCACCTAGAACTCTGTAAACTAAATAGTAGTAAGGGTTTCCACAAAGATCCAGCGTGCAGAGCTGCCGCGTTCTTCAGCCTGGCTCGTTCATAATTATGGATGAAATAAAGAGGCGTGTTTGCCTATTTGGGAGGGTAGGGTGGAAGGAATAGGGGAAAGAGCGAGCGGTTCAATATCTGGATCGAACAGAGGAACTTTTTCCCCCAAGGATCCTGCCGGGAGGAACCTTGACATGCACAAAGTCAGAACGTAGACAAAGTTGTCCTGGTGAGAACGATAAGGTCACCCGTGGGATTGCTGAGATTATCTCTGTCAAGCATTCGGACAGCATGCAGTCAAATGATGCATCATGCAGTCATTTTCGAGGGGGGGTGGAAATCAATTTCTTCACCAGGTCGCTATTTGCTTTTCAAAGTGCCCTTGTAGGCCTTCACCACCAAGCATTTATCAATTTAAATGTTGTAAATTGATAATGTGCCACTGTGCCTTGTCCTGTTTCTGAATTATTTTGATACTTATTTTTTCTCAATAGTCTCTGAACCTTCAGAGCTTCCACATTCAAAAGGGCATTTTTCTTTGTTACACAAGAAGTGATGAACTTTTTACGATTAGCACAGGAGAAAAATGCAGACTTGCTGAGGTTAAAAACCAACAATAACGACAAAACACAGGCTGCAGAAAATGGTACATTTTTCTTTTTTTAAGAAGTTAAGGTATGCCTACTTGCCTGACTTTAAAAGGGGGGGCACCAAGCAATATTTGGAGAGCTGTGTGTATTCGTTTATTAAAGGAACCTCTGTTATCCTAGTGTTGCATCAATTTCATACACCAACTGAAGAAATGCTAACACTTGGCTCCATTATTATAAGCCCTCTGCCATGTTGAAATAATACCTGTTTTGTCTTTATACTCTAGCTATATAGGATGTGATGATGCCAAACTAGAGTAATAACTTGTAAGCTAATGTCTTCTTTTTTTTTACCCTGCTAAGTATCTATATCTATATATATCTTTTACCAGCATGGAAGCAAAGAGTATTGACCACATACTAACCTCAACTTGATTTGCATTGAAAAACATAGAATGGGAGAGTTGAGGCCTGCACTATGGAAAAGCAAAAGAAAGACATGGCGGTTGCAAAGCATCTTTAACCTCTAGTGATTTATTGGCCCTCAGCCAAGTTATCAGGGGAATCTAATTCTTCTTTATTATTCAAATAAACCACATTTGGCACCATGGTTCCCTTTCAGAATAGCTTCACAAACAGACTGAGCTCTGTCATTTATTTGACCTTGTACTTTTGTGCTGTAGCTGTAATTTTATTTGCCATTCTATATAACAAATGCAGAGAAACCTAAAATATGGAGATGAACAACAGGATGGGGAAAGGAGTTTATGGTAAATATATCTGCATGGCTTTAAAAAAAAGACAAAATTTAAAATGACCATCTACCCCTTTTTGCCTTCACCTCTATTAGCTCTTATAGCTGCAGCCACCCTACCCCTTTCAGCAAGCTGCCTTGCACCAAGCCAATGTGTAACCTTGTAGATAGCATATCTACAAGGCAGACAGCTACCTTCCAGCTGGCTTACAACGGCAAGGAGGTATCTTCTAGCAGGATGGGGAATTCGCGAGAAGAAAGAAGTGACTCATAGGCAAGCTGGGCACTGGAGGCCATGGGGGGTAATTAGTGTATATCTCAAGAGAGGGCTTAATTGGCTCTAGGGTATTTCCTCATGGTATCACAATGTAAAAATCTGTTAATTTCCCAGTCTGCTCTAGGACCCATTATGTTTTAAACAGAACTCTATGTTAACTTGAGAACAGTTTGCTGGCATAGATGTGCATGGGAATCATCATCTCTCTCTCCAATTTCAAGATAAAATGTTTTCAGAAGAGAAAGAGTCCATTTATATCCTCTGGTTAACTGAGACCCATGTCCTCTGCCTCTGGCAAATAAAACGTTGAATTTCTCATCAGCATTTAAAAGGAAATGCAGGATTTGAGTATGGATTAGGGAAAGCTGATTCAAAAGCACATAAACCATCAAACTAGTCAATGCTACTGTAAGTCCTGGATGCCAGAACATCATTGTCAAAATGATCTTTGGCATACCAACATCTGAGAGAAGAATCTTCTGCCGGCTTATGCGATTGGCGATACGTGTGTTCATGGGTCATTATAGCCTTGTTCTGAATGTGGACTCCAATGGAAGCAAATCGATATGTCATAATCCATATGTTAGCCTCCACAGAAATTGTACTTGAGAGTTATTTTAATATTTCAGTCCCAGAAGAACTTTCCTTTCCTTATAAGTGATACTTCCTTATTTTTATTTATTTATTTATTTCAATGCACCCTCTAGCTGGGCTCAAGCCCTGAATCACATGAGCATGTTGGGACAATGGCTGCCCTTTGAAGCACTGGGCTTGGCGGTTTACCAAGAACAAGTGTATTTACTGTTTTCTCATACCATTGAGTAACCCACTGTCCAGAACATTCTTGTGTTGAACATTAAAAATGCTCAGCATCAGTTGGATAAAGTATTGGATTTAGAAAATGTCTACTGTAAGAAACTGGGTGTCAGGTGATATAAAAACTACAACTACCATGCTGGGTATCTAGTTGTTAAAAACAGGGTATACGCTGTTAGAACATAATTGACTGTTACTGGAATACTGGGAAGTTGGTTGTTAAAACACTGGCCATCACTGAGAGAAGCCCAGGCATTCTGAACATTGTGCAACTGTTATTTTTTTTTAACTTTTTATTTTATATTGGAGTATAGCTGATTAACAATGTTGTGATAGTTTCAGGTACACAGCAAAGCGATTCAGCCATACATTCCTTATTTTTGATGGTTGGCTATGTTTCTCTTTTTGCTTTGGTTGCCAGGAAGCTCATAGGGAATTTGGACACTTTATCAGACCGCTTATATCCCTTCTTATAAGCCTTTATTGTGTTCTCCTACTATGTGGTAACAGATTACCTACTTTTATCTTTTTTTCCCTTAGACCCTAGTTCTATTTTGCCATTACTTTTTAATGTATATGTTTATGTAAGCTATTTCCTTTTTGGAAAGAGGAGGCTATAAACCAACAAATAAATATTTCTGTAAGCTTTAAATCCTCTATGGAAGTAGAAACACTTTTTATTTACCATATAAAGTCTCTTTTGGATTCTTTGGTGATTGAGCCCCTTAACACATTGGAAGAGGTTTCATAAAAGCTGGCTACCCGTCATGCCGCATTTTCAAGTATTAGGGAAACCACTCTGTTTTCTTTGTTCATTTTTACTTTTGCCTATTCCATTTTAAGTAAAGAGCAGAGTTGTCTTTAGCAGCTCTGGACACCATCACCAGATATAAGAAGTCATTTAATCTCTATGCAAACCAAACTCAGCAACGATATTTGGGTTTCTTCCTTTAAGATAAGGCCTCATAATGAGTACCTAGGAGTCATTTGCACCCAGGGATGCAAGTCAACAGTGCGTTTTTCTACAACCTGAAACCATATCTTGGGTGTTAAATGATTATGCCTGGCAAAGTCAAAGGGCTGCTGAAGGTGTATCACCATAGAACGCTTCATTCCTATCATCACGACAACATGAAAATATCTTAGAGACAATAAGTGGCAAGCACACATCCTAGAAACCCGGAGTTCCACCCAGTGAAAACCTGCTCTGGCTGTCTCTATATTCATGTTACACAACTGAGCTGGGTAGAAGTTTCTCTACTTAGGTTTCTCACGAGCCAAAAAAGACTCCTAATTCTTTCTTGAGAACATAAGCCGTTTCAAAGCCACCATATTTATTTACATGTTGAAAGAAAATAAAACTGAGAAAGATACATCTTGAGAGTTACAAATGCAGACGCGGCTATGCTCTAACAAAATGACACGTTTGCAATATTCTTCAACAATTTCACTGGATACGATGATACAGTTACACATTTTCTTGATTTAATGGCACCGTTTAAAAAGGTAAGAAGGGACAATAACTATATAGATTGCTTGTCACTGTCTAGAATCTGATGGAAGAACCACTGAGTCAAAGTTGTAGGACAAAAGCAGAGTGTTTGGTTTGCACTTAATTAAGGATGTGTGTGTGTGTGTGTGTGTGTGTGTGTGTGTAAAAGATTAAGGAGGTACTTAATTGAATAACTTTGAGTACATTTACACTGTATGTCACCCGTGAGCAGCCCATAACCCATAACTGAAAGAGGGCACTGAAGAAACTTGGGAAGAGTTATGTCTCAGGACCCCCAACTACCTTTTTAGAACTTAGAACATTTATTGGGTTGGAAAACCTTTTCCAAAGTTTTAGCATAGATTTTCCCCCTCATTCTTTAGGCATTTCAAAACACACCATGCCCTATCAAATTATTTCCATGTTAACCCAGAACTATTTCTAAATTTGTTTGGAACTCCAAATATACTCATTGGTGTGTGCAAAAATCACTTTGTAGTGATTTACCCTTCATCATTTCAGTTGCATCGCGCCTTCAGATGAAGACTTCTGTCCCGTACCACGTGGCCTCTACCTGCGCATTGGACCCTTTGGGCGACACTGGACACAACCTCCACGGAGGGCAACGGCCCATTGTGGCCAGCGTCTACCCCTGGGCGAGTCAAGACGCTGACTATTGATATGCACTTTACAACCCATCCCATGCAAAGGTGGGGAAGGACTGCACGGAAGTTGCCAGCTACTGTACCATGTCTGCACAGCTGCTTTATTCTACGGAGACCTCAATGATTTGCCTCAGATTTTAGGAAAAGACTGACTTGACGCCACAGTAGAGAAGCAGTGGAATCTATTGCTTTTAAGGAGAAACCAGCACAGGGTTAAAGCCAAATTTTTCTTGAACAGATGATATTTCAGATGGCCACACTATTCCAGATGCATCAATTTCCTTGAAAATCCAATCCATATATGTGCATATGCTGTGCTGGCAGGAGGACTGACTGAAATGGCCAAGACCCAAGAGCTAATATTCTTTTGGCCAGAATAATGCAATTATTATTTTCCTAGCTATCACTCTAAGCATACAGAGCCATCTGTTATGCAAAGCAAACGTACACATCTCAATTACAGAAAATGCAGTTGCCTTGACAGAATTTGCATTACACCACTAACCAGGGCTGTAAAATGTGTTTTGAGCGAGTATATAATGGATGCTTTTCGGGAGTCCCCTAATTAGCATTTACCTGCTTAAACTAATTATTCTTCCTTCTTCTTCACTGGCTTATTAAACTTTGTTGGATAGTCTGCACAAAACAGATGAATACGGGCATCGCGGAACAACAAACAGTGGGGTTTCCAGTTCTGTACAGTATTAATATGGTGGCGCCCCAATTTCAACACTGGAGATTCTCAATTCTAGGTCCCAAACAGATTAAGACAAGGCTTACAGTCTATTAAAAGCCATTAGAAAACCAGAGATTTCAACAAGACGCAAGAATACTAATATCGAGTTGACGGTAGCCCAGCTTCTATCATTTGGTTTGCTCAAGTTTACATAAAATAGAATTGCTAGATACACTACAGCCAATAGCTCGCATGTCCTTAAAGGAAGAGTTAATGGCCCCCCGCTTGGATTCTCAAAAGCAAATAATTAAATTTGGCAGCGTTTCTCCTCCTCCCCCAACCCTCCTCAAATGCCAGATATGTCTCTCTGTTATTTCCCAATGTCCTTCTTGATTTAGCTATTACCCAGCAAAATCACTAACGGCCAAAATGTTCCAACCATGCTGGCTGCCTCCTTAGAGCAGTGCCAACTCTCAGAAGCCGTGCGTTTAGGGTGAGTCCTGCCGAAGAGGAGAGAGACAAATCTTATCTCCATCTTTAGCTCAAAGGGGAAACTGAATGAGCAGTAGATTATCCAGCTTGGCAGATCATCACATACATACAAAATCCCTCCCACCGACGCTGTGTTTTTCTCGTGCCAAACCACCAGATGAAAAGGGTCAAGCTCAGCCAATCACCTGTGTGGGCACACATACCCAGATGTTTAGCATTTTTATGGAGAAAACATCTGGATAATTAGTGGAACTGCAAACTTTTCTTCAGGGTATTTTGGCATTCTGTAGCTGCAGCCTGTGTCTGCGAATCCAACGAAAGTCAAATCTTTGTGTTCCAGGGGAATCTCAAGAACTGACATCTAGGATTTTTTCCCTTGCCCCATCTGCCTCCATCTTCTTTTCTTTTCACCTCTGACAGACACATGTGGGTAATTAAACCGCAAATAATGAAAGATTATCCTATTTTATGAAATTGTCTTTCCGCATTAGGAAATATTTGCAAAGGCAGCAAAATACGTCCTTGCAGGAACCCTCCCTGCAACACATTTTAATGGTCTCTTTCAGCATTTCTTGACTCCAAATGACTCCCTGTCATTGTGTCAGCTCCCAGGACAATGCAGGGTCCTCCATAAACATCCAGTAATAGGACACAAGGGAAGCACTATTAGTGTGTCCCTCTCCTACCGGGCACAGAGGTTTCAAAGTTCAAAACAACCAAGGGAAGAAACTTCATTTGTTCTCGATAAATTAATAATGATCCTTGGGGGGTGGGGAGGGGGACTAAAGTTTTGAGCACAGGTTGATTCTGAACATTCCGAAGTGACATACAATTTTCTCATTGACTTCGTGATCAGAGTCAGGTAGAGCCATTTAAAGAATAAATTGGGTAATTCACGCTAAAGAGAGTATCTGCTGAAGAAGGAAAGACATGAGGCTGAAGGAGCCTTCACAACTGCTGTCAAGAATCAAATTGTCTTACTTACTTGCGAGAGGCCTAGGTAGATGGAGACTGTTTCAGAAATGTACAAAAATTTTCCTTCTTGATTTAGTGCAAATACAAAGCCATCCAGGGACTGCAGAAAAAAATAAATATATAAATAGGTTAATAAGTATATATCGTGGGGATTTAGTTAATAAGGCATCTGATGCAAAGCAACACATAACCAAATTTAAGACCACTTTTTCCTTCATGTTTAACACAATCCTAAGATCTTTACTGCATTATACATGAACAAATGAAAGGTCTGAATTAAGACCACAAGCTCTCCCTTATTCCAGGAACTTCCTTATGTCTCTGTCATTTTGATCAAGATGCATTACATTTATATATAAAATCAAGTCATGTTGATTTTATGAGATGTTGCCTTTATTTTTTTGGATTCAGTAGTCACTGAGATCAAATCAGCATGATTATTAAATAGCTGAACAGGAATGAAAATTGTCATGGAATAAGAGATAAAAAAAGAGTTCTTATACGAAGAGTAAGTAAAATCACCACTTGAGCTCCTATGGACATCAATAATTTGCTAATTAATAGAGGATTATTCTCTCCTCACTCCCAGTGCCTATTGTGTTAGAACAAATAGGGCAAGTCAGTATATTATGGGTGAATGTTTACAGGCTAAAGCCTTACAAACTGTAATCCTTGTTTTGCAAAACTCTGTATTAAAGTTTTATTTGACAGATCTAGTTTCTACTACAACTCCTGAAGTGGAAAGAAAAGAAGAGGGGGTGGGGGAGGAGGACGAAGGATGCTGCACATCATCTGTAACTCCTGAAACTTTAGTCCACTTTTCAAAGGGAGGGCTTCATTTTCAGTTTGACGAATGGTGTAAATCATCATGGACTCCAACTGCGAGATACCACTCAAATTGAGAATAGATTTGTTTTCAAATTCTTGCAATCCAAGTGCATTTTATATGTTCCATCATCCTCCTGTCTTGTGTTTTGCTTTATTTATTTATTTTTAACCAGGTAGGTTGCACAAGTATTGCTTGCCCCAAAAAAGAAGTTTTAAAGATTAGTGGTATTTACAAAGGAATTTGGAAATACAGGGAATCCTCACTGGGAACAAGGTATGGGGCAACATTAAACTAATGTCATAATTTTTAAATATAGAAAGGTGGAAGAAGCATGTAAAATTCAGGTAGAAAAATACACTGCCTCAAATCTCAGGAATAATTTCAGCCTCTTAAAATACTGAACTTTTTCAGAGTTATATATGTATAACATACATATATATGTATTTAATATATATGTATATATTAAATACATGTATTTATATATATGTATGTATCGCTATGGGAATATGTGTTTGTGTGCGTGTGTATGAAATTTGGATTCCATGCTTCCTGATCTATTTTCACAGCCCCACCGGTCAGAAACTATGGGTAGCACCCAACCACCTCCTCTGATTTAGTGGCTTCTGAAAACAATTCAAAAGTCACATTGTATTGCTCCACATAAAAGCAAATTACACGATAGACAAGGTTTTGGTCAAGACAGTACAACACTAAGAGCTTACATTTATTATGTACTAAGCAGTTTGCATGTATTGTCTCTTTTAATTTTCACAAGCACCATTTGAGGTAATTATATTATTATCCACATTTTACATACAAGGAAATTGAGGCTTAGCGAAGTTAGGCAATATGCCTGACCCTAGCAAGTGATGAAGTTACGATTCAAACTCATGAACGAGACAGTCAGACTCATTCACTATACTGCCTTGCCTTCCACTAAAAATAAAGATTCTCTACTTGATACGACTACATTAATGAAAAGATAAATCGGACAGCATTTCTGAAGTTAAAATATTTGTATTAAGAGGCAGCCTATAACTTCTTAAAAATCATCCCTTGTTTTTGAATGATTTGTTCCAATGATAGAATCCTACCATTAGGAGACAAATGAGAAATGGGATGACAAGAGAGTTCATAAGTCACTTCCACAAGAGGTCACCTGGTTACCTTTGCTCTGTAATATCTCCCTGGAAGCATCTAGAGGACAGGGAGCAAAACACTGTCTAAGAGAACTGCACTCAATATCTCTGACAAAACTGTCAAACCCTCTGGAGCCTTGTGAGAGGCAAACTTTCAAGCTTCAGGTGTGGTGCAATGGAAGCTTACTTGGAACCAAAAGTGCAAAAGGATAGAAGTTTCCTTTGCAGAAGTTTGGGAAGCATCTCATTTCAACATGTCTTCACCTCAAGCAAGACATCTCCTGAGGATGACTCATGAGGATTAAGACTCCCTCTTTTGACCTTCCCCAGGGGAGAGAAGGGCCTGGTTAGGTTTTCCATTCAACCTAAGAGCCATGGTCTGGTATATAATCACAGAGAGCTGTCTGTGTAAGCCATCTTCTCAAACCCTAAAATGCCACTATCAGATTAGAGGGACACACAGAGAGAGATCACAAGGGAACTTCTATGAGGACAAGTGACAATCAGAAAGCTAAATGAGAGCAGAAGAAAGGATTAATGGAGATGGCACAGAGATGACCCCCTGTAGTCTAAACTCTCATTTTTCAAGTGAGGAAATGTCAGCACAGAGAGGCTAAGTGGCTGGGTAAGACCATACAGCCAGCTAGTGGCAGAGCCAGGATTAAATATGCCGCCTCCCATAGTATTATTAAAGCACTGATGACATTGTATCATCCTGGTCGGCTTATTCAATTCCCAAGGAGACTGAATTTCTCCACAGCGAGGCAATGTCTTATTTATCTTTAGCCAACACTTAACAATTGTTCAACTAAGACTTAGTAAATCCAATTCTACCTCCAAGCCCAAAGCTCCTTCCCTCACATCACACGTGCTAGAATTGAGTAAGAGAAACGGTAATTATTTCCTCCAAGAGTTCTGTTTATGGAGTTATTAGATTATTTGTAGATTCTGATGCCACAGATGTCTAACATAGTCTGGGATAGCTCCTGACATTTGGAAGATCAGAGTTAGACGGGATCCTTTCATAGTCTTTCAAAATACCCAGTGCTATTCATTTGCCACTGAAACACATCCTTTACTTTCTCACTGAAAGGGATTATGATTTTTTTTTTGAAAGTAGGTTCATATCTCATGTATTTACTAAAATACTAGAGGAAGTTTGGGCACCATAGCAGGGAAAAGGAATATCTGGAGGCTAAACATCTGATACTATTAAGTAGTGGCAATCTAAGAACTGGCCAGTTTTGTTTGGCAAAAACAGAAGCTTCGACACATGCTCCAATTTCCTGGTGAGATTAAAATGAGGCTCTGTCTACATGACTCAAAACATCCAGTCAATTCAATTAAAAATAGCCAGTTTGGTGGGGGGAAGAAACAACTAGTCAGGTTAGTTGTTTGTCATTGCAAAGATAAACAAAACAAGTTAGTTAACCATATTGTTCACTTTTATGCTTATCATTTCAGTCAATTATATCTATAGTATCAGATGAAGATCAATAACTCAGTTATAATTACATTTCAAATAAAGAATGAATACGAAACCAGGTCTCCAGCAGGTTGGCAAGGTCGCTCTTCGCGTAGCCATTACCTTCTGATTCAGGGTCATCCCTGTCTTTAGTTAGCTGTATTTTGCTGCTTAGAAAATTTTTAAGAGTAGCATCAGTATTGGTTTAATGTGGGTGTCTTAATTTTAAAAGGTGGGAGGAGGAAGGAAACATTCAATTAGTTAGTCTTGGGAACCAAATACGATTAATCTTAAAGTTTGGTGGAAATTTAAAAAATTTTGAGTCAAGAAACTGCTATATACTGAGCTGTTTCAATCACTGCAGGCTACCTTTTAATTTTTTTTTTTTTTTAAAACTGCCCACTGTTTTCAACAGGCGCCAATTAAGATTCTGGGGTCAAAGGGTTAATTACATCTTCTTAGTATGTAGGATTTTCTGATTATTAACTAAGGTTGGATTAAGATGAAAAAGAATCTACACAAATGTTAATGCTAGTCCCTCCTTGAGAAGATTTATTATAAAGCCACGCTGAAATCTATCTGCTTTCCTCAAAGCAGATGGAGAAAAAAATCTTAGAAGAAACAGTAAAACAGACATTTTTCAAGGCATGCGAATGTCCGATTCATCAAGACAGTGTTCTTATTACTAAAACCAGTTCTTAGCCATCTCGACAGGGCTGTTGGGAGATTTTCTTTGTCACAACGCAGTAAGTCTACGAGGTATGTGTGCAGCAATAAGGCTTGGATACAGAAGTCAGGAGCTATAACATCTCTGAATAATAATGCCTGTAATTATAATTTATATCCCCTGACATCAGTGTAACACATAAACTGTAAGGCACAGTTTCTTAACCCCAAAAGCTGAGTGCCTCTAACAGTATTTGTCAAATAATGAGGCTATTTCTTTCCAGGGTACGAAACTAACTATAGCTTCATGATTGAAGGTATACTAATGTTTAATGCATTGTGCTAAATGGATTTATAGTCGTCAAAGTTGTTATCTCTGCTTTCTTTTTTTTTCCCGCATATTTCACTGTAGCCAAATTTCAGAGTGAAATCTTACTATCGTGCCCTTATAGAGACAATTCTCATGTGTAGGACTACTCTGAAATTAGTGGGTTTTTTCTACTACATTCCAATGTAGAAGAGGAAAAAAGAAATCACCCCAAACTCTTTTCCTATGACCTAACTCCAGTTAGAGTGAAGAATTACCAGTAGGCTAGGTTATTTTAATGACAGATTATTTTAAACTAAGCCTTCACCATCTGTTCCACCCCCTAATTATGAATGCAAAAAGAACATATTTCACAATTACATCAGTAAAAAAGTAAGATATACGTGATTTAAATGCAAGTGTGTGCTCCGTGTCCTATGCACTATGCATCTGCGATGTTCTTCTACTTCAGGCTTAGGTTATGGAGAAAATACCCACCCGTGATAAAGTACAGTCTCTGACACACTCAACGTTC
The DNA here is from genome assembly GCF_008692025.1 of Phocoena sinus. NCBI lineage: Eukaryota > Metazoa > Chordata > Mammalia > Artiodactyla > Phocoenidae > Phocoena > Phocoena sinus. Next base: position 112,637,182 of record NC_045764.1, on the reverse strand, counting down.
CCTCCAAACCCAGCGTTTTTCATTGTCATGACATAATTCTGTTAGGACAAGAGCAGAACATGAATTTGAGCACAATGCTTGCCAGCCATTAGATACGGGCACTTTATAACTGCTACAGTGGCTTTGCTGTTAACAAGGAGAGGCTGTGTGAGGAAATCCTTTCCGCAACCTGAGCAGTGGGAGAGCATCACGAATACGTGAGCCTGCCCTTGAACCACGTATCTCCACCATCATGAAAGAGTGAAGAAGCCAAGCGCAAAAGAAGCACGGTCTGGAGAGTGAGGATGGGGCCCCAATACTTATCTTTCCACTCTGTTTTGGCAGCAGATAAAAGAGTTAGGAAAAAGCGTTTCTTACATTTTTTTGGCCTTTCGATACAATAACACTTTGATCGAGCTCATTAAAATGCCATGTTGCCCTCTGATTGCACTCAGGAGGTGATGCTGTACTGCCCACGCACACACATGTGGACTCCCGGCAACCTCGAGGAGAGCCTGGGATGATGCCCAGAAGTGCCCACGTGTATCTGTTTATGGGGAAGAAAAAGTTTCCCAAATTTTGCCTTTGCAATCTGAATTTTAACCATCAAGCACTGTGGAGAAACAAAAGCCTTATTCTTAGAAAGCATCTAAGTCAAGTATATTTGCTCAAAGTGGAGAAAAGCACACATCAATGGTTGGGCTTTTATTTAACTCTCAGAAATCTCTCAGAGCTTTCTGGCTCCTGTGTCTTTTCTTTAGTCCCCTCACTGGCAATGAGTCAATAACATGAAGGATGATATTCTAACAGGTTCATATGATTATCACATACCCAAAGCTACATGTTCCCCAATCACAATGCTAATTGGATTAATTCGGTCAAATCTGACTATTTTCCCTTTAAAAAAGAATTCCAGAACAACAAACCTTGATACTGCAAGACACCTTTCCTAAGAGTTTCCTAAAACACATAACTCCAAACATCTTAGGTGAGAAAACAGTGCAGAGAGACACAGATGGCCTCTCTTCAGGTCTTAGAGGAGAGGTACCAGAATAAAAGGGGAGATGTTGAGCTAGTGAAATGTTACGACATGAAAAGAACAAAGACATCTGCTTTCTGAGCAAGGAGATCAGGTTTTGCTTCTGCTCATTAAAATTCCATTTCATGGAAGCTGTGTATCAAAGTGCTGACCTTTTTTCTCTGGGATGCTAGTTCAAGCCATACATCCAGCCTTGAGGAAGGTGGATTTCTTGATTTGAACATCCATCCAATTGGACAACAGGCTCTGGTATAAAGACAGGGTGCGGCATTTGGTAGAACCACACGTGTCTGTGTCTCTGAGCCACAGGGGGCAACACGCAGACCCCACATTATCTGTGGCTTGTCCCAGGGGACTGGGACTCCACCTGAGGCAGAACTGACCATGTGCTCCTTCTGCCTCAAGAAGAGGATCCCCACTAGCTATCCTAAGGCACAAATATCCACTGCAACGTTAAAATGTCTCCTTTTTGTGTATGTGGTATATTTATTTATTGAAACATAGGCTTTTCAGAATCCAGGAGGGAATTCCTTATTGTGCATCCTTCTCTTTGAATTCAGAATTCTCTTTCAAGTTAAAGGCGGAATTCCCAGGTCGGCAGGAGTAATATAAGCACTATGTCGTATTGGTCCTGAAAGACCTAAAAATGGCACTGCTTTGCTTTGGCTACGCATGGAGCTTGGTTCCAGGTGTCTTTCAAATTGTCTGAGTTATACAAAACAACACACAAAAAAGAACAGATACTAATAATTGTTGGCATCCTGTGGATAAGAGATGACTGCAAAATAGGGAATGGTCATAATACATACACACATATATAGATATACATATAATATATATCAAATATGCTATGATATATCATATATAATATATATGATCATAGCATATTATATTATATGATGTCTTAAACAATGCTCAGTTCACTCAGATATTCACCAAAGAGGAGAGGGAAGGGAAGGAAACTAATATTTGTTAGGGAAATTATTTAGCCCAAATGTGAGCTAGGTATTATTTAATCCTACGTTACAGATAAGGAAACTGAGGCTCAGAGAAATTAAATACATCGCCCAGTGTCACACATCAATACGTGGTAGATGTAAGAAAGAAGGAACTTCCTTTTCCTCCTGCTACTGGGACTACCAGCTGGGGACTTCAGTTGTTTCACACCCCATCACAGCTGCTAGGAATCTATGCTTCCTCCAGCATTTCTTTCCACATAAGTGAGTCTCACACTCCTCTTTTTGCAGTGTGATGCATTCAGAAAACACCTGTTGCACCAGGCCTTCCTATGCACCAGGCCTGTACTAGCTGAACGAAGACCAACTCATGAGTTATGTTCTTAAAGAAAATTCATCTGTGGGATCCAAGACTAAGAAAACGAGTAAAGTTGGAAATTAACTTTATAAAACAAAAAGCAGCAAGGCAAAGGCAGCTTAGGACACCCACCCCCCTCCGTACCTGGTGGGTACTCTTGTCTGATATTACCAAGCTCCATACCTCTAATATGCTGTCTTTGGGTTGGAAAAGGCATGGATTAATGGAATTTGTACTTTTTAAGCTTTATTGAGATACAATTGACACATGAAATTGTAAAATATTTAAAGTATATATTGCGATGATTGGATATACATATACATTCCTCCCGTCTGGTTAATTAACACATCCATCACCTCACATATTTATCTTCCTGGAGTTTGTAAATGTCCAGTCAAGAGACTACAGCCCTCAAGGAAATTCTCATGCCTTAGAGGAAGAGGCTAATGCCTAGAATAGAGAAGGGACCCCAGTTAATACATAACTGCTAGGAGAACCACACCTCCCAACGGGCGACTGCCAGGACAAGACTTGAGAACACACACCAGCAGGCCATGGAGCTGGCCAGCGCACTAACCCCATTTCCTGTCCCAAAGTTTTTCATTTAGACTCAGAGTTTTTTCCTTTCTACACTATTTTATATAGAAGTTCATGTGAAAATAAGATTGATTTTGCAGAAATTTATTTTATAGTCATGTTTGCCTAAAAGTACATGCTCAGTGATACAAGATAGACCCATATTGCTGTTTCTGTTACGGCTGATTATGACATGAACCGGACTGTTTACTGGGCAGTGGGTAACTTTAAAGAACAGGATATTTAAAAGAAAATGATAAAATCTTTGTACATGTAGTTCTTTAGGTAAGGAGTTTGTGTCAGAGGTAGTAACAATGATTAGAGAACCCTGTAATGAATTTAGCATATTAAAAGACCATTTAGAGACCTTAGATATTAAACTGGTGCATTCACATGAGTTTCATTTCAGGAAACACTTACTGATATCTCTAGGGAAAGGGTATTAAAAACATTTGTATTGAAAAGAACTTAATTGTTACAAATAAAGTTGCCATGGACTAACTGAATTATGATCCCCACCCCACCCCCCCACCCCACCCCTGCAAATTTATATGTTGAAGCCCTAAACCCCAATGTGACTATATTTGGGGACCAGGTTTTTAAGAGGTAATTAAGGTTAAATGAGGTCATATGGGTCCTAATCTGATAGGGCTGGTGGCCTTATAAGAAGAGAAAGAGAGAGCAATCTCTCCACAGGCAAGCACCCAGAAAAGGCCATGAGAGCACACAGCCAGAAGGCGGCCATCAGCAAGCCAGGAGTAGAGTCCTCACCAGAATCCAACTGTGCTGGCACCCTGATCTTGGACCTTTAGACTCCAGGCTATGAGAAAATAAATTTCTGTTGTTTAAGCCACCAAGTCTATGGTATTTTGTTATGGTAGCCTGGACTAAGACAGTAGTTTGGAAATTCTGGTGGGGGAAGATGCTTGGGCCATGAAAACCTTCAGTGTTAACTTCAGGAAATCATTGTAACTAGATTCTCTGCTCTTTATGTATCATTCATGTAATTAATAATTAATTTTTACTAGACCCCCATTAAGCTATAAATATGATGGACTGCTAATAGCAGCCTTCAGTCCCAGAAATCGACAATACTTATTAGGATTGTTTTTGAAATCGTTTTCAAGTAATTGCACCTATTCTGTATCTTATATTTACAATATTGATATCTTTATATTGGTTTTCTGTACATTTCAAATGCTTAAAGGCTACATTGCTTCATTGCCTTAGCTCCATACAAAGCAAAGATGCATATTTATGTGAAAATCAATTACTCTGATGGAATTAGAAGCCAGGTCCTGAATGATCTTGAGATAAACAGCTTGGTTTACCACCTGCTATGGTTCTCGACTGCTTTGCCGACCTTCTATTTTCATTTCACAGTTGGCCACTGAGTCTAGGTAAGAAAGGACGGCATACGTGCTTGTCCACAGAGGTCTCATCCTATTCAGGGGTCTAAAGAAATGCTTCTGCTTTTATCCCCACATGCCTATTGAACACAGGTGAAGCAAAAGGGATTGTGGACTTTTGTTGTTTGCTAACATACTTGCATATCTCCAAAGCATAACAACTAATGTCAGAAGAGATCTTCTTCAGAGAATCTCTAGATGATATCCTTCAAAGCAGAGCAATTGAGTGTGAAATTTGCTAGCACCAAATTTGCTAGGTGTATATTAAATGACAGTCCAAATTTATACCATTAAAAGCAATGGTACTTGGCTATATATCTTGGCTTCTGCTGTGGTTCAATTCAGGAACGGAATGAAAGGACTGGGCTAGACTATGAAGTTTCTGTTTGTGGGATAAAGACATTAGTAAAGAAGAAAATTAAATTCTGATATTTTCCACTGACTTTCTAAAGTGAAATTTTTTAATATGAAATATGAGATTGGAGTTTTCTTCCTGCTCCTGATCTCCTCTGATGACTATCGTGACTGGAAGAGAATTCAGTGCCACCACTGAAGAGTTACTCGTTATTTTATTACTTGAATTTCCAGGATCAAAAGATGCTTTACCCAAAATCTAAGTGAGATTTAATAGGCATCATGGGACTGAAGTTGTCTATAGAGAAGTATAGCTAATGGAAATGCAAAGATAAAACCTAAAGTGCCTAGCTTGAATGTAAAATCAGACATGTTACAGTGATTTGAAGAAGGTGAAGGATGTATCTAAACCACGGAAACAACTGGGCTTACCATCTCACGCCTTTCTGACCCACCTATGAGGCAGCAAAAATGACAGACCCAACTATTTTCTGTTTTTGCTATTTGACTAAGTCAGATAATCACTGTGAGTTTTTTCCTTTAAAATATGTTCCCAAATTTGTTTAAAAAATACTCAAAAATTATAATTCTGTTTTGTCTTGAAGTTGAAGTTTTTACTAGAGTAACGCATCATGGGTGTCAAAGGGCAAATCCGACGCAATACATGAACTGTCACTAAATGGTCAACTTTTCAGGAACAGATCTATTCTATAAATTTTGAGATGCCTGGATACTTGGTTACCCAGGTATCTCCAAAGGTGCTCACATATGGTCTTATAATTCCCAAACACAGATGGATCATTTCATGGAGCTAAAAATGCCACCATATAAATTTCCCTGGGCAGAAGGAAATGTAAAAGGTTTTGGCCCGGATATAATCTTCCCTTTCTCCCTGTCCTGGAATGTTATCATCAACTAGGATCTTCCCCTTTCCTAGGTTCCTTAGTGAAGTTGGAGGCCGGTAACTGACATCCTAGACACCTGTCAAAGAGTGACAGACCTTGCTATTCTACTTTTTCCTAAGCAGCACATAGCATGTCCGTCTGCTAGGCAGGTCTAAGTGACTGTGCATTTTGTCTTGGGCTATTTGGCACGGGTGGCTACAGAACACCACATATCTACTTTAGCTCTAGAGGCTGTATCAACTAACACACCTGAGGAATCACTGGATAAAGTGTTTTCAGTGACTCAGGGCCATGTGCTTCATTGAAGTTATATAAGAGCCATAACATTACACATCCTGCAGGGATTCACCGTAACGATAGCTGTAACATAACTACATCATGCGTGATCTATTCAAAGGCGCTGATGTGCCAATTTGCAGCAATTCTAAAAGAAATTTGCAGTTGGTCATGTTGATAATTCATTCACTAGAAACCTTGAATCAATAGTCTCAGTCTAATTCTAATGTGCACAATGATCCATTTACCCACACTTTTGACTTAAATAGCTAAAGACAGGTGAGAACAAAAATAATTTGAAAATGGATATGTTCCACCATTCAATGCAGTTGATGAATGACAGTCTACCTCTCAATGACTATTGGACTAATTAAAATTCTAGTTAATCTACAAAATTTATAGTGGCCTCAACCATACAGCCCTTAAATACCTTCAGCCACAACCGTCACCTCCTGCATAGTCATTCTCAACCTTCGATGTCAAAGACATCCAAATTGCCAGCAACAGTGGTAGGAAGGAACAATTCCAAGTCTGATTCTTCACTTGGCCCTCTGCCTGGTTTCTTTTAAGGGATGGGCAGGTGAACTAGTATTATTTTCATTACTAGGATGGTATTTTTCTTAGCTGTCTAGAATCCCAAGACTACAAGATGATCCACTTCCCATTTAAGACATTTTCTACCTGTATCTACCACATTCCATCACATAAGCTTGCAGACTTAATTTTTTAATGGAGAACTTCCTAATAATTTTGAAAGAAAGATGAATCCCCATTACAACTCTTCCTTAAACGTAACTTAGAGTGTAAGTAAACACCAACCTCCTCACGAGTGATAGTAGCCTGAAAAAAGTGAGGAAGTATTATAGAACATCACCTGGGATCACCTTGGAAACCAGTGTAGAGGTTTGGGATCAACAGCTTCAAGCCCATTTCTAGTTTTCATTTCAGCCCCCTTTTCATTTCTCCTCTTTTCTCTTATTTCCTTTTATCTCTTTGCCTTTTACCTTTTGGTTTGCATTCTGCATTCATCCATTTAGTGCAAGAGATACTGATGGTTGTGGGGATGGTGTGGTGTGGTGTGGTGGTCAGTGTGTACCATGCTTCTCAGCTACTGTTCCCAGCAATCCTGTTCTGAATGTGTTTGTATGTGAAAACTCCCCCGGGCAGTAAAACAACTATGAAAATGTTTATATATCTGACTCATGGATGAATAGTGATTACTGACAAAATTTGAAGACCAAGAATGGCTCCAAATTTGTGTAGGCTAGTGTAAATTTTATGTGGTTGAATATTGGCAATAGATTCTTTCTGCCTCCAATGAGATTTGTTCATTTTAGCCTTGACCTTTTCCAACAAGTGAGATTTGTTTTATTGTCTTGCTTGGGGGCTTCTTCTTAGTAATAGGATGACCTACTTTAATTTCTACTTAAATGCTTCACAGGCTGGAGAGTGAGTTTCCCTAAAGGACTGAGCCTCTAAAGACTCAAATTGGCCTCTGTGTCCTAATGGAAGACTTTTATCCCGAAGCAAATAAAAAATATATTAAGGGTTTTACAAACACAACCTTAAGCCTTTATCATTTTCTGTATGTTCTTTCTGTTCTCATTATAAGTAATCGCACTTGCTTAAGACATTTGCTGCTCCTCTCCCCCAGATTTTTAACCCTTTCCTGGCTCTTTTCCATCATGCAGACACCTTTCATGAAAGTGTATAGCCAACATTATTTTGCCATTTCCTAAGAAGCACACAGACACGGCCTATTGGATGTGGCCTAAAAGCACACAGGCATGACCTACTAGGCAGAACTAATGTACTTCATGTCGGCGCAGGTCTCCTCAGTTTATCAACATACTGAATCCCACTTGAGCTAGTGAGACTAAGACAGTGTAACGGTACATGACTAACATTATTATCAATATTCCATAATGCAGTGAGGCCAGCTCTCTTCCATAATCTCAGCAAGGTTTAAGTAACATACCCTTATAGGCAATGAACAAAAGAAATTCTTTCACTTATTTCCAAAAAGCAATTCTTCCTTATATTGGGCTTCTTTAATGCACTGGATTATGTTATCTCAACTAAAAATTTCAATAACGTGACATGACACAAAATCTTCATTTTTGAGCAGGATAAAAATCTTTGTCCCCAAAGGTCTGCTACACAGAGTAAAATCTATGGGTTCTGCTGTGAATCATTTACGTTTGCTTCTTCAAGGCTGAAATCTTTTGGCTTCCAGGGACACACACAAGAGAATGGTGGGTGTCGCAAGTTATCCAGCAACTTTTTGAAGGAAATATATTACCAATGTCCCCTTTCGATGTATTAGGAAGTTTGAATGAATTACACAAGAGAACATATAGGCTTAAACACTCAAGTGTGGAGAGATGCCGTCTGTGTTGGAGGACATGGGCTGAAGCATTAGGGCCCTTCCCGCCACTTTTCTGCTCTGCTCAATTGACAACAGGATGGCTGACACAGTAAGCAGCTGAAGTAGTTTAAAGAGAACTGATCCTTTCACATCTCTCTCTAGTGTTTCTCCAGGGTCCTCAATGAAAAAGCAATATGGGTATCATCCAAGTCCCAGGTGAGGCACCAGAAAGGGGGCGGGGGTGTCTGAGCCACAGGGACAGATTCCTGGCCTCATTAAGAGGTGTGAAACAGGAGACTTTCAGAGTCAGGGGACTTTAGAGGAATCCCCAAAAGAAGAGGGCTGATGAAGGAAAAGGAGATGCGTCAGGCAGATGGACTCCTTCTGAGCCCGGGGCGCCTCGATTGCGATCACTGCTTAGAAGCACATTCCATAGCTTTCACCAGGGAGGGACCTGCTTGAATTCTTGAAAAATGCCCAGCGAGGGGGCTATCCTGCCAAGGCCATAGCTCATGGCTCAAAGACCTGGGGCTATGGAGAAGCCTCTCTTAATTCCATCTTCTAGTCGCCCTCAACATGAGAGGCATGGCTCTGTCAGAAAGTCCCCAGTCAGGTTCAGAGGGACTCTAAGATTTGGGCCGATGGCAGAGAAGATGGGACAATTATGGCCTTGTCTCCTCAATTCCTTCCAGGAAGCTAAAGAGCCTATGTGGCCAGAGCTGAAGAGGTTCCCCACCCAGCTTTGAAATGAGCATACTCCAAAGTCTTCAAGAGGCAGCCTGGTGCAATAGAAAAGAACACATGAGCTTTGTACTCAAGCAGACCTAAGCTGTAACTCTGAACTTGCAACTTCACTGTTTTCTTAAATGAAAATGTAAAGAATAATATCTATACCTTATTTATTCTACTCAACAGAGGTGTTAAGATGATTAGAGTTAATGCACATAAAAGTGCCATCATATAGTAGGTATTTAATAAATGGCACCCACCGTGGTTATTATTTGACTTGGGATGCTGATTTAGAAAGAGTCTCTGCTAATAAGAGTGGTTTTTACCTGGCATAAGGAGAAATACACACTTGGAAAAAGAGGGAAAATATACTAGAGGCAGTAAAATTAAATAAGTTAGATAAGAACTTAAAAGGACAAGCAAGAAGAGGACTCAGTATTCATGGTTGAAATACGATTTCATCCTGCCCATAAACATTCTTCTTTAGAACTTTAATAAACGCAAGCTGGGAACAGAATATTTGTAAAGGAGAAAAAGGCTATTATAGAAGTTATCAGAAAGAAACACATTAAGGAAATATAGGGCGGGAGACTTGGATAAGATTGTAATGTCAGCAAGAAGTTGAGAAAGAAAAAAACCCATAAAAACAGGATAAAAATAATTTTACTTTCATAAGCATGGTCATTTAAAAACGAGAACTGTTCAAGGATATATCTATATGTGTGTGTGTGTGTGTGTGTGTGTGTGTGTGTGTGTGTGTGTGTATGTATGATATTATATATATACCATGCGGATGAGTGGCAGACAGAATTTGTTGAGGCAGTCTCTGTTTTGGACCCTGGGAGAAGAACTTTACATTGACTAACCCAGTTCAATCCTCACTTCCTAACTCTGAGGTACAGGCACCCCCCAGAGATATTGTGGGTTCAGTTCCAGACCACCAGAACAAAGTGAATATTGCAATACATCGAGTCACACAAAACTTTTGGTTTCCCACTTGCATATAAGAGTTGTTTACACTATACCATAGTCTGTTAAGTGTGCAATAGATTTATGTCTAAAGAAACAATGTATATACCTTAACTAAAAATCCTTTATTGTGAAAATATGCTAACTATCATCTGAGCCTTCAGCAGTTCATAATCTTTTTGCTGGTGGAGGGTCTTGCCTCAGTGCTGGTGGCTGCTGACTGATCAGAGTGGTAGTTGCTGAAGGTTGGGGTGGCCACGACAATTTCTTAAAATGAGACAACAACGAAGTTATCCGTATGGATTGACTCTTCCTTTCACGAATGATTTCTCTGTAGCACGCAATGCTGTTTGATAGTAGTGGGTTGGCCAGAAAGTTCGTTCGGGGTTTACAGGAAAACCCGAACGAACTTTTTGGCCAATCCAATATTTTTACCCATGGTAGAGCTTCTTTTAAAATTGGAGTCGAGGGCTTCCCTGGTGGCACAGTGGTTGAGAGTCCGCCTGCCGATGCAGGGAACACGGGTTCGTGCCCCGGTCCGGGAAGATCCCACATGCCGCGGAGCGGCTGGGCCCGTGAGCCATGGCCGCTGAGCCTGCGCGTCCGGAGCCTGTGCTCCGCAACGGGAGAGGCCACAACAGTGAGAGGCCCGCGTACCGCAAAAACAAAAACAAAAACAAAAACAAAAACAAAATTGGAGTCGATTCTCTGAAAACCGGTTGCTAGTTTATCAGCTAAGTTTAGGTAATATTTTAAATCCTTTGTTGTCATTTCAACAATCTTCACAGCATCTTCACAAGGAGTAGATTCCATCTGAAGAAACCCCTTTCTTTGCTCATCCATAAGAAGCAACTCCTCATTGGTTAAAGTTTTATCATGAGATTGCAGCAACTCAGTCACATCTTCAGGGGCCACTTTTTTTTTTTTTTTTTTTTTTTTTTTTTTTGCGGTACGCGGGCCTCTCACTGTTGCGGCCTCTCCCGCCGCGGAGCACAGGGTCCGGACACGCAGGCCCACCGGCCATGGCTCACGGGCCCAGCCGCTCCGCGGCACGTGGGATCCTCCCAGACCGGGGCACGAACCCGCGTCCCCTGCATTGGCAGGCGGACTCTCAACCACTGCGCCACCAGGGAAGCCCCAGGGGCCACTTTTAATTCTAGTTCTCATGCTATTTCCACCACATCTGCAGTTACTTCCCCCACTGAAGTCTTAAACTCTCGAAGTCATCCACGAGAGTTAAAATCAACTTCTTCCAAACTCCTGTTAACGTTGATATCTTGACCTCTTCCCGTGAGTCACAAATATTCTTAATGGCATCTAGAATGGTGAATCCTTTCCAGGCTTTCTACAGACTTTGCCCAGATCCATCAGAAGAATCACTATCTATGGCAACTATTGCCTTACAAAACGTATTTCTTAAGTAATAACACTTGAAAGTTGAAATGACCCCTTGATCCATGGGCTGCAGAATAGATATTATATTAGCAGGCATGAAAGCAAGATGAATCTTGTACATCTTCATCAGAGCTCTCGGGTGATCAGGTACATTGTCAATGAGCAGTAACATTTTGAAAGGAATCTTTTTTTCTCAGCAGTAGGTCTCAACAGTGGGCTTAAAATAGTAAACCATGTTGTAAACAGATGTGCTGTCATCCAGCCTTTGTTGTTCTATTTATAGAGCACAGGCAGAGTAGATTTAGCATAATTCTTAAGGGCCCTAGGATTTTCAGAATGGTAAATGAGCACTGGCTTCAACTTAGTCACCAACTGCCCCTAACAAGACAGTCAGCCTGTCCTTGAAGCTTTGAAGCCAGGCTTTGACTTCTCCTCTTTAGCTATGAAAGTCCTACATAGCATCTTCTTTCAACAGAAGGCTTTTTGGTCTACATTGAAAATCTGTTGTTTAGTATGTCCATCTTCATTTATTATCTTAGCTGGATCTTCTGGATAACTTGCTGTAGCTTCCACATCAGCACTTGCTGCTTTACCTTGTGTTTTTATGTCATGGAGATGCCTTGATTTCTTAAACCTCGTGAACCAACCTTGATTAGCGTCAAACTTTTCTTCTGCGGCTTCCTCACCTCTCTCAGTCTTCAAATAATTGAAGAGAGTTAGGGCCTTGCTCTGGATTCGGCTTTGGCTTAAGGGAATGTTGTGGTTGGCTTGATCCATGCAGACCACTTAAACTTTCTCCATATCAGCAATCAGGCTGTTTTGCTTTCTTATCATTCATGGGTTCACTGGAGCAGCACTTTATTTTCCTTCAAGAACTTTTCCTTTTCATTCACAACTTGGCTAACTGTTTGGCACAACAGGCCTAGCTTTCAGCCTATCTTGGCTTACAACATGCCTTCCTCGCTAAGCTTAATCATTTCTAGCTTTTGATTTAAAGGGAGAGACGTGAAACTCGTCCTTTCACTTGAACACTTAGAGGCAACTGTGGGGTTATTAACTGGCCTAATTTCAATATTGCTGTGTCTCAGGGAATAGGGAAGCCTGAGGAGAGGGAGAGAGATGGGGGGGAATGGTGGTTGGTAGAGCAGTCAGAACACACATAGCATTTGCCGCCTTACATGGGCACAGTTCTTGGTGCCCCAAAACAATGACAATAGTAACATCGAGGATCACTGATCAGAGATCACAGTAATAAATATAATAATAAAAAAAAGTTTGATATATTGCAAGAATTATCCAAATTTGACACAGAGAGATGAAGTCACCAAATACTGTTGGAAAAATGGCACCACTAGACTTGCTAGACGCAGGGTTGCCAGAAACCTCCAATTTGTAAAAAGCACGGTGTCTGTGAAGTGCAATAAGGCCAAACACAATAAAACAAGATAGGCCTGTATATACTATCATCATCCCTGTTTGAGATGAGAAAACTGAGATCATAGAGTTAGTAAGTGGTAGTTGTGTGGCAGGAACACAAATGCAGCCTGTGTACTATATATTGACTCCGTGGACTTGGACCATATTTTTTCATGGTAGAGATTTTTAACTTTTTGGTACCAAACTGCTACTATTTGCCCCCCTATAGATCTGAGTTCCCTGGGGCAGAGGGCAGAGAAATAGTTCTCAGGGGGATGTCCAGAGCAGAGTTGGGGCAAGAAGGTGGTGGTTGTCTTCTCTGATTGTGACCTCAGCCAACCAAGAGACTGTAGCAGGTCTTGACAGTCTGCCAGACATGGTTTAAGCCGTACTTTGGTAAATCATAATCTACTGGGTAGATCTCATTCCACAAGTGCGATTTTTTACATAGGCTGATTCCTAGGCAACTCTTACCCTTTTAACCCAAATAATACACATGCATTAAAAATACTGTGGCAAGTATACAGAAGAGCAGTTCTCCTATACCCAAACAGTATTGGAAATAGACATCTGATAGTCCCAGAAAAGTAAGTTGTATTCTAATACTCATCCAGGCTAAAGTGTAACAGACTGATAGAAAAATCTATAAGAATTTGAAGCAAGAATGGATAAAGGAGCTTCCCTGGTGGCGCAGTGGTTGAGAGTCCACTTGCCGATGCAGGGGACACGGGTTCGTGCCCCGGTCCGGGAAGATCCCACATGCCGCGGAGCGGCTGGGCCCGTGAGCCATGGCTGCTGAGCCTGTGCATCCGGAACCTGTGCTCCGCAACGGGAGAGGCCACAACAGTGAGAGGTCCGCGTACCGCAAAAAAAAAAAAAAAAAAAAAAAAGAATGGATAAAGTTCTAGGTATTGAAGTAGTGAAGATATTAACAGTAACATTTCTATTAGTAAGTTGCTGTTGAAAATACTGATACTGTAATGATTTTATACTAATTCTGTATTGTTTCCACCACTCCCTCTTCAAGTATAACTGGAAGCAGATGAAAGTGGATACGGGCTAGAGAGAAGACTGTCTCTTAGCTTCCGGAACTGTGTTCCAGATGGGAATGGGCTATCGAGAGTGTGAAACAAGATGAAGGAAGGAGGGAGGCAATTCCCACTGAGGTTCTCTCTTTGGCAGCAGCGTGCTTTACCTCAGTAACTTCTAAGTACACAGCACTGGCCTGCACATTCATCAATGTGAGGACAGGAGGGCAGGTAGGGGGTGGCGAGGAAAGAGAATAAAAAATGCCCAATGCTGAAGTCTTTCATCCACTCGACAATTTTGCCTGAGTCCAATTCTGTTTACCTTCAAATAACACCCGTCCTCCCAGGTATGTGAGAGACTTCAAGGCTGCTGGCTGTCTCCTGCTCAGCAAGCATAGGTCATGGTGTCCTAGGGAGTGTCTCCTGCTCTCCAGGGCTGTGTAAAGGCCAACATCTCCCTCCCATCATGTGTGTGTGTGTGTGTGTGTGTGTGTGTGTGTGTGTGTGTGTGCGCGTGCGTGTGTGTGCCGACAGTTCTTTCACATGGGGCACATGATCAACTCATTATTTTTATGCTAAATGCCTATCAATGGGAGCCACCAACACTGAATTTTTGAATTCTAAGTTAATTTTTTAAAAATTCAGCACTGTTTATAAATGGCAAGGTCCTACTCTATAGCACAGGGAAGTTTATTCAATATCCTGTGATAACCCATAATGGAAAAGAATATGAAAAAGAATATATATATGTATAACTGAATCACTTTGCTTAAAGCAGAAATTAACACAACATTGTAAATCAACTATACTTCAATAAAATAAAATTTTAAAAATTCAGCACTGTTTAGATCTTAAAATCAGTTCTGGGGTTGCTGCTTTACTGAAAGAAGAATTGAGAAAAGGTTCAAAAGGAAGCTGAGAAAATGGTCAGATAATTGAAACATAAGACTTTTAAAGAATGGTTAAATGGATGGGATTATTCAGCCTGGAGGAGCCCTGGGGGTGACGTGAGCACGGGTGAGGTTCCTCCGCAGAGGCTGGAAGCGAGTCTTTCTGTTTGTAAAGGGAAAATGCAGTGTGCAGGATCTGGGTGGTAAAGGAAGGGTTTCCTGACACTGAAGACTATTATGAATAAAAATTGGTGACTGAGGACAGGTGGGTTGCCTCCTGATTGGACATTCTGGAAGGCCAGGTATACACTGCTGAGAAGAATGGCTTAAGAATGACCGTGCCTGAACTTGGGGAGGGGGAGGATGAATGAATATGTATGTATGTGTGTGTAAGAGAGAGACAGACAAGGTGCTTCCCTGGTGGCGCAGTGGTTGAGAGTCCGCTTGCCGATGCAGGGGACACGGGTTCGTGCCCCGGTCCGGGAAGATCCCACATGCCGCGGAGCGGCTGGGCCCGTGAGCCATGGCCGCTGAGCCTGCGCGTCCGGAGCCTGTGCTCCGCAACGGGAGAGGCCACAACAGTGAGGGGCCCGCGTACCGCAAAAAAAAAAAAAAAAAAAAAAGAGAGAGACAGACAGACAAATACTCAATGATGATTCTAGGTTGTGTTCTAAGGTTGTCGGGAGAAAGCCATGAAGAGTTTCTGGTCAACAAAACTGGAACTTGAAACCAAATATGTATACACCTCCATACGCACTTCATCGTGACACCAAGCACACTCTTCAGACAAACACAGCTCAGGGTGAAAGTCAAATGGGTGCTACAAAATGCACTGTCTGCCAGGGCTCTAACTTGCCGCAGTGGGATATTTACAACGCTATTACAAAGGAAAAGAAGTGAACCTGCAGGGGAAAGAAGCTAAACCAATGCACTCCAGTGAGTGCACTGAAATACACATAGCCACAGGCATCCACTTGGCTGGCAAGATGGAAACTACAGCAGATCTGACCCGAATCCAAGAAGCAACTCGTGGAGATTCTCAGTCACTCCATGTAGGCATTGGAGGTTCTCATGCACCAAGCAAGGAAAAACTCCTGGTGTTTGTACAGATGGCCCTTTTGTTAAATTTCACAGGCATGATGGGGCTCATTCTCATATCATCCTAGAGCTGTTTACACTTTTCCCATTTCAGAGATAGGGTCACCGAGCCGCTGACCATCTCCTGCGCTGTGTGAGGGGGGAAGCCAGCGCTCACCTGTGTGTGGAGCTGAGAAACGTGTAACCTGTGGGCAATGATCAGAGATGGCTCAGATAGCTTAATTATCCAACTATTTAAGAACCAGGTCTCTATCCAACCCCAGCCTGTCACAGCATCAACCGCTCTTGCCAATATTACAGCTTTAAGCAGCATTTACTCTGTTGGTGAACACAGCGTGTGGTAAAATGATTTAGCATCATGAATAAACACATATGCTTCCTTGGGTCCAAATTTTAGAAGCGAGAAACCCATTTTCTGGCCCATGATTTAATAGACTAGAAACAAACTAAAAGGTACTTCATTTACTATGCGTGAACAAATAACTCCTTTGCAGCAAGTGAACTTTTTGATATCAAGTGCTGCACTTAGAACTGCTGGTTACAGGTTGTGCATCCCTATTGCTAACATGCGTGTGTGCACACACACTCTTGCACGCACTTCTAAACATACCCCAGTGGTATTTCTTTGATGCCTGGAAACATAAGTGAGTATAGGACTGGTTGATAATGGGTGACCAATACCTAAGGTAAAGAAGGAATCCTGAGTAGGAAAAAATAAACACATTAAGCTAGAGGTTAATAAAGAGATGCTACTCTAGGCAGCAACAAAGAGAAGTATCAATAGATCTTCTCTATTAAAAAAAAAAAAGCCATGTAACTTGCATGCCTGGCTTCCTTAGCTTGACAGTGGTGTCCTCTAGCCTGCGTGCTCCCCCAGAAGACAGACACGTCATTTTACTTTTCGTCTTGTTCCCATTTCATGTTTACATTTTATTTTCTCATTCCCTTCCCCGAATCCCCCTGCTTCTAGTTTCTAGCTCCGTGTTTACAGAGACCTTTACTAGAATCAGGGAGGGTGAAGAGACCCCATTTTTTTCTCTTCTCTGGCAATGTCCGTTCTTTTTTTTTTCCTCTTCCCAGAGAATAGATAAGTTTACCCAGAAAATAAAAAGCTAATACAACCTTTTGCTCATCAACAAAAGTGTGTCTTGTTGTAGCCAGGAATAAGTTAATAAACAGGGAAAGCCTTAGTGCCTTAAAAATAGGCTCCTTGGGGTTATGAAGGAACAATGTTGTTTTTTCTTCCCAGCGTGCAAGGATTTAATTAAGTGATAACAGTCACCTTGGGGTGGCTGCACAAGGCAATAATATCTAGGTGAAGAAAAATGCTGAAGAGAGTTGAGTACAGTCAATTTATCTTCAGAGAAGGCAATAAATGAACAAAGCATAGGTATTGGGCTGATTGTTTTGCAATGTTTCCATTACTGATAAGCATCAAAAAAAAAAAACCAGATTTGGTATTTTCAGTTTCTGAAATGTATTAAAGACAGAGAAAGGAAATGAAAAAATTGCTGTGAGGTCACATCCTCACATTCTAATCCCAAACAGTTTGGTAATTATTCAAGCTAAACATAGAACAAGGGAATTTTCCTGTTGACACAAAGGATGGGAACACAGCTGAATCATGTATTTATAAGCAAACATACAGAACTTGGACATTTTTGTTCTGCCAAAAAGAAGGAAAGAAATTGTAAAGCGGTGAGGGCAGAGCCAGGCTGCGTTGGTAAGCAGTCTCAGAAGCAGTAGACTTTCTGTGTCGAAAGGTCAAGTTTGAGGGGACTTTTTGAAACTTCAGGGGAATTGCTACGAGAAGCGTTATGACCAGGCATGAAGAACTCCCTAAAAAACAACCAACCAAAGAAAGACAAACGCCAAGACAATGACATTATCAGCCCTGCATAATATTCAGAAATAACAATAAGGTTAGAATAAGATCACTGGAAACTCAGGCCCACAGAGAATGTTAATGACAGAAAAATACAGTATTTGTGCTCAGAGAGAGGGCTGAGGCAAGGTTTGAATGAAGTGCGTGTAAATACTCAGCTGATAAAGCCAAGAGGTTACTTTGATTTCTTTCATATTTCGAGGCATGGGGGTTTGAGGGACTTGGTAAACAGTGAGGAAGCTTTCTTTTTTCTAGAAACAAGAATGACAGCAACACAAAACCTCCACGTACACTGCTCGAGTCTCTCATGGGTGGATCTCAGAGCACCCTGCCAAATTAATTAATTCTAACACTGCCTCTGCTTGAGAGAAGGAAAATGAGGCACCAGGGTTGAATGTAACTTGTCTGAGACCACTCAACCTGTTCGCCTTACAGTTTTGATCCCTAATTCCCACAATTCCCACGCTCCTTGTGTACTTAATTGCCTTCTTGGAGACCACATCACCTCCCTCTCAGGAGTTCGGGTTCCTGTCTCTCCAGGATCAAAAAATCTTGCCCCTTGGGCTTCCCTGGTGGCGCAGTGGTTGAGAGTCCACCTGCCGATGCAGGGGACACGGGTTCGTGCCCCGGTCTGGGAAGATCCCACATGCCGTGGAGCAGCTGGGCCCGTGAGCCATGGCCGCTGAGCCTGCGCATCTGGAGCCTGAGCTCCGCAGCGGGAGAGGCTACAACAGTGAGAGGCCCACGTAACGCAAAAAAAAAAAATCTTGCCCTTGATTCCCGCCCTCCTCTTCCCCCGCTATGGTTCCAAACATCCTCTTCCTTCAGTGAAAAGTGGATCGACAGGGCAGCAGGGTTGGGACCTCTGTTTCTGGCTAGGTCAGCCAATGCAAAGAGCAGTGGTGGGGATCTGCACAAGGAAGCCAGCGATGGCCCGGGGACAGGGAAGTTTTCTTTCCCTGAACAATCTCTTCCTTCACCCATGTCTCCCCTAGAGCACATGTGCTTCATTTTCTCCCCTCCCTCTGCAGGATACGCAAAGAATAAGAGTCAGCTAGATGATGCTTGAGAGGTTGCCTGCATAAGGAAAACTGTAAATAACTCAAAGGAAGATACAATCACAAATGCTTTGTCACAGAAATATACGGATTTATATGCCAGATTTAAAATTACAGAGCGTTGGGATGGGTAAAGCTCAATGAGTTTTTTTCAAGAGAAAAAATATAATTTCTCACAATTATTATGGCTGGTAGTACTAAACTGTCTTAAGTATGCATTATAAGGGGATGGTTTTGCAATGGATGTTTCTTAAGAAAAACTGTCTTATTTTATCAAGTAAGCAAATAATCTAAGGCAGTATTTAGGAGAAATGGGGTTCCACTCTCCTAGGTGTCCCCATCTTTTCCAAATACTTATCAGTGCTTTCTAATAACAGAAGTAAAATTAATTCTCATAGGTCCTATGTCAAGGGTTTAGGTGACAGATCCCTCTGTGACAGCAGATTTTAATACTAGGTGACTTGGGGTTTCCTGTTGACAGCTGTCCAAGACTGACTACTGCAAAAGCCAAACCGTTTAAGGAATTATTTACTCTTGCATTCCAAAGAGATTCGTAAAATGCTGAATGCACGGATGTTGGAGCTCTATATTATGTTCTGGTTTGGACCCTCCTAGGCTAACAGCACAACCTAGTAGGGAGAAGGAGGCCTGACTCGAGCCATACACCTCTGAGCAAAGTGAGGTTCTCGAGATCCTTTTGGTTTTATCTTAGCTGTTTGCTGGTGTTATTCTCTGTGTGTGGCCTTTAACCATCCGGTCCTTTTGGATCTGGGGGCTATAACCTTCTCTTGGGCCTAATATCTCAGGTCCTTAGGAAGCACTGGATAGGATGGGGCCAACCAGGTAGCACCCATGACAATACATAAACACAGAAGATTTTCTTTTTTGATTGTCCACAATGACCAAAAAAAAGACCCATCCATGCATTTCCTGGTGTTCAAGTGAAAACCAGCCCGACAGGCTGAGGGTCCTCGCCACCACCACCTGACATTTGTCGTAACCAAGGGAAGCTGAAAGCTTTGTTATCCACCTGGCTGAGGCTAACCGGCCAGATCAAGACTCCAGCTGCTAACTCGGACCCCCAGGGCTAGCAGTGCTCTGTGTGCCATAGCCTTTGCACACCTAGCGTTCCCTCCTAAGAGTGTTCCCCTTGGCATGGGTGTCTTGATTCACTCATGAGGTCACCACACTTCCTGTCCAATGTCAAGTGGGTCTCTCCTCTCTGGACAGCAGTGGCTTCACAGTGGAGTTCTGGGACAGGGTATAATTGACTGAGGAGTCAGTAACTTCATCAATTACTCCACCTGACTGAGAAGCATAGCGCCCATAGATGGGATCAGGGTTGGATGTTCCTTTGTGCTTCCTCTCTCAACTTACATTGCCCATTTAGCATCACCACCACCACCCGTGATGCTCTCCCAAAGGGAGACTTTAAAATAAGATTGACGGTCTTACTGGCATATGGATTTAATATTCAAAGAGGCTAAGGAAGCTACAATTCCAATTAATGCCCATTCATCTATGAACTAGCCATGTTCTCAAACAACCGGCCAGTTAAACGTTTATGCCTGTGTTGAAACCTCTATTTACCACCTTATTAGTAACAATAATACACGCTAGGAACTTCTGTTTGAGCATGTCAAAGTGAAACACCGATCTGTTTAATTTTTATCCTCAAAAGTGAAGTGGCTGGCACATTCTAATGTGCCCTAAATTAGGGCAGCTGCCATCAGTTAAATACACAAATGATTAAACAAAGAACAGAAGTATTAAAGCAGGCAAAATCTACTCATTTATTGATCTCCAGCTAGCAGCAGAAATAAATTTCATTTATTTTAGCCACAGAAGATTAAATGTTCCTTCCAGGAGTACAGAAACACTGTGTATGTGGAGGGGAAGATATGCACCATTATATTTACTCACTATTCCTGTCATATATCTTAATTTCCAATTCATGCTCATTATGACCATATGAAATAGTTCTAGGGCTCTTTCATTGTTTTTCATAATATAGCGGTACCATTGATGTATGAAAATAGCTGAGGAAAAAATAGACTGGTAATTGGATAGACAGTCAGGAAAACGTCCACCAATTTCTTTTTCAGATAGACGGGTAACTGAATTTTCTAGACATTGTGTGAGTAACACACACCCGATATCTTAACCAAAAACCTTTGGCCTTATCTTTCAGTTGGAATTCGAAACCACTATTTCATTTTATTGGCAAAGACAGAAAAAATTAGGCTACATCTTTTACTTATTATGAAATCTTATCTTTTACCATACCTGAAAGTAGAATTTTAAAACTGTAACAGCAGGAACCCCCAAAGCAAAACACAGCACATAAAATAACAATGAGAACCAGTTTCCAAACAGACAACATCCAAAGCTTACATTATAGTCTCAGTTTTATCTTTGGTGCTTAGCCTTGAATCTCCCATTAGTGCGGATGGGAAATGCATAGCTAAAGCCCACGCATCAAGGTGAGAAGACACTCCTTGGCATTAGTTCTGACTCCAATGTTATAACACAAATCATGATCATATTTCTGTATCTCCGCATTTCATTGGGAAAAAATACAATCTAGCACTCTATGCACTCATAAGTTATGACTCCGTTCCTCTGCTCTATATGGTTATTGCCCTATTCTGTATAGAAAGTAAAGATATTTTAATAATATTTTAAACAAAAGTTTTTAATAAATAATAATTGTAGTTGTTTGAGCCTATGCCTGAAGATTAAAAAAAATTACAAATAGACATTTAATATTATTAAAACCTCAACAGAGATGTATCATTACACTTGCGTTACGTGTTTATGAACCAAACCTCTCTCAGTGTTCCAGAACTGCCGTGGACCTGGAGCAGAGAGCCGAAGGTGGCCACAGTTCTGCTCACCTCAGGTCTAATGACAAACTCAGTAGCATGAGCGGGAGTTAACTCAGCTGCCTCAAGAATTTGTGTAACAGAGTCAAGGTCAGGAACCTGAGGCCTCAGGTGAGCACTTTTACTCTGTTCTGTAGCCGAAGAGAGTGTTCCTAACCCTGGCAATTGTCCTATAAACACATACTCTCAGTCACAGGGGAACAGGGCAGGGAAGTGTAGGTGGATCAGTGAAAATAATCCCAAACTGTATGCCCTGAAGAAGATTTTTGTGAATGAAAGACAGCATATTTATTATTAATAGAGCTAATCATAAGTAGACAAACTTAAGTGGTTCCAGGGACCTTTCAATAATGGCAAAACGCACTCTTTTTTCAGTTAAGAGTAATTCATCTTCATTATAGAAAAATTAGAGTGTGCAAATAAGAAAAAGTAGGGACTACAAATCACCTGTAATCCAGAGATAAGTTCTATTAATGTTATGGTGGACATGTTAATTAATTGATTAATTCACTAAGTATTTATTAAGCAACTACTATGCTGCTTAACTGACCTAGGTGTTAGGTACTGAAGATAGGGATGAACCAGACAGAAATAGCCGTTTTTTTTTTTTTTTTCATGAAACTTAAGTCTATACATGCACATTTTAATAAGACACGTTCCAAGTTATTCTGCTCTCTAGACTGAGAAGTTATTCACCCAAAAGGTTTGCCCGATTTGTATCCTCTGTGCCTCTCCTAATAGCAGTCACACTCAAGTGTTCCTTGTACTGCCTCTTATAACACCAAACTGCATACTAATCTTTAGTCAAATAAACTTTGAGCCCATCTAGAAAGGCATATGTCTAAGGACACTGCACTAGAATGACAGTGAGAAGAGCGATTTTAAAATCATGGCAAGGTCTTCATCCAGATTTCTCTCAGTAAGTGCTAATTTTCATTTCTATCTATCTATCTATCTACCTGCACACACGTAGTTCCCATAATAGAATCTGAGTAAATATTTCACTTGGCTTTGTTTGCTATACCAAAAAGGCTTAAATGTTCTATTTTCATGAAGACAGAGCATATGGACTAATGTTTTACTGACTTTATGTTAGCTCTTTTCAAAATCTTTGATTGAATTCTCTGAGAAGAACAGCAAATTCTATTGCTACTACTCCTTGCTAATACCTTCATCTTATGACAGGCGTTCTGTCCTGTGGCTCCGAAAAAGCCACAGTATCTGTCCTGGCAAGATGACTTCCTCAGAGCTGCAGTGACCGTGCCCAGAGGCAGCAGTAGGGCAAGGATCCTATGTCCACCACGCCTGTGGGAGTCTTTGCTCCGAGAGTGGAGTAGCCCAGAGTTTACAGGCACCCACAAAATCCTTAGAATGTGGTCACGGTTGAAATTCTGGACACCTTTTACTCACTTGTTTATTTTCAGAAAGAAAGAAAAGTGTATTAGGTTCCTAGGAGAAAGAGATTAAATCACCCCATGGAGGTTTACAAAGAAAGCACTTACAGAAGATTTCAACTCTACATATCCAACAGGCAGCAAACGCTTTCTCATTATTTTCCCTTGTGGATGTCTTACCTGAAAAGCGATGGGTAAGCCACGGCTTGGAAATACTTGTCCACTCAAAATTGCATTATAGTCACACTCCTGACCTCTTTACACGTTTCTACAATACCCAGCTCCTAGTGGTTGTGTTATTAAAGGGATTGGCCACAGAAGTCTGACTCCCAACATAAAGAAATATACTGTTTATCATTTTCCGGATGGGCTCCAGGTCAGTATACAAATCAGGCCCGTTCTGGAGTTAGTGTTAATTGTTTCTCTAGTGGTCACTTTGGCTGATGATTCCAGCAGGCCGTGGTCTGTATATAGAAAAAGTACTGATATATGGAGTATTTTCTACCGCTTTGTGAAACAGTAAGTACCACACACAGCAGAGATTTGCAAGTGTTCTTATTCATTTGGTTATACTGGTCAATAACAGTTAACAGGAAGGCCATTACTTCTCCCTGAAGATTTTATATTAGATTATGACACTGAATGGAATGAAATAAACAAATGTTCTTGTCATAGTATCCAGCTGACTGAATAGATTCGGTAACATTAAGGCAAAGAGTATAACTGTTTAAAAGAATAATATACATTATTATATGGGGCAAAACAAAGAGATCGTCTCTTTACTTCATCCATAAGTAGTGGTTTAAAAAGTTCCGCATGAAGTCCCACTGAGGGCCAAAACAGAATAATTTAAGAGAAAAATGAGAACCAATATTTTTACACTCTTAATGAACTTTAATCTTACTGAGACAGTAGGATATGAGATATATATATACACACACATATACATACACACGTGCCTATGTGTGTACACATATACACACATATAGCATATATATGTGCACATATATGTAAAATTCTGTAATTTGCTTTTGAATCTAACAATATGTCTTGGCCATCTTTTCATGTCAGCACATATTAGGTTTATCACTCTTTTTTCTAAATAGCATAGTGTACTATGATACATCTAACCATTCCCCCATTTGAAGGTGGTTTTGAAATACTGTAGGGGACAATTGTATGCAATACCGTAATGGATTCCCTTTCAGATTTCTACGATGTAATATTCTTAAAAATGGAATTACTTGGTCAATTCTAATAGATGCTGCCAAATTGCCTTTTTTGCCAAATTGTTTACAACAAGGTATTAGAACTATGCAGTCTCAGCAGTAGTAAATGCGAGCGTCACTTTCCCCACATTCCCGCCAATATTTGATATCATCAGTGTTTTCAATCTTAGACAATCTCAGAGGCAAAAAGTATTTTTCTGTACCAGTTGGTCATCTGTATTTACTTGGTGACATTCTCATTCACATCCTTTGACTGTGTTCTAATGGAATGTTGGTCTTCTGCATGAACTGTTGGACCTCTTTATATAGTTTGGATATTTATCCTTTGTTTTATGTGTTGTAAGTATTTTCTATGAGCCTCTAGTTTGTCTTTTAACCTTATTTGTCGTATCTTTCATTATATGTAATTCACATTTTTAAAGTAATCACTTCCGCAGTCTTTTATGATTCCTGGGTTTCTTTCCTTAGGGAGCCCTTCTCCACCATGAGAAAATAAAAATGTTTTCTTCTGTTCATTCTTATGTTTTACGGTTATGTTTATTATGCTTAGTTCTTTAACTTTTGAATTAAAGACTTAAGAAACACTGTTTAATGCATTTCTGAGGTTTTGCAAGAAAACATACCCTTTGTACAATCTGATTTTTTAAATAGCTCAATATTATTTTTAAAGTCTACTTTAAAGTATAAGCATGGGTTTCAAGGACTATGGACCAGCAAAATTTGGGAGCCAGCTTAGACAGGGGAATGCTACTTCTTTTCCTAAGACAGAGTGAGTACATCTTAGTTTACAACTGTTTTTAGGAAGGAAAGTCTTGCTACACTACAGCAAAAGAATTTTTCAAAGGGAAGGGACAGAATAATACCTACTTTTGTATATTATTCCCAGGGCTGACGACAGTAGGGACGAACAGCTTCTATGAAATTACTTTATTTACTTTAGATTTCTTGTTACTTAGAAGTTGCATAGAAAGAGAGAACCTCTAGGATCAGAGAGGCCTGGGTTCAAGGTCTGGGTTCAGCTGCTTATGAACCTTATAAGCTTGGGCAAGTCCTTTTTTCCTCCGACTTTGGGGTTTTCTTTTATTTATAGAACAGAGTCAACACCTGTCTTCACAGGATTAAGTGAAATGACCTAGGAAAATCACCCAGCACATTCTGCCCCATCCCAAGAATTTGCTTCGTCTCCTATTCACTGACACTTCCTCAAACTCATATCACAGCAGCTCTGACAGAACCTGAAAGACGTTGTACATTTTTCTGGAAGGCAAAGAACGTTCAACCTGCAGTTAATAGAAAAGTTGGCTACAGCTGGAATGGAGGCCAGAGAGAGACCAAAGGAAAAAGGAATTGAGACTGGGCCAGAGGTTTTCTCTAAAAAGGAAATAAACTTTTTAAAAGATCAAAAGATTGGAAATTCAACATGGAGTTGACTTTTTCTACAGTGATTTTCTTTTTTATTAGTCCTTTTAGCCTGGAATTTTGATCTGAGTTGAATTTTAGTCATGATTTGTATTGGCCATAGCTGAGTCTCTGAATGGGCCTGCCTTAACAAAAATCACTGAGAACTGGATACATAGCTGAGATTTTCTAACACTTGCAAAGATAAATTAAGACTGAGAACACAACAAACAGCTCAGTTAAAACAGTCAAGAGACCGGCACGGCCAACACTTCACTCAAGAGGACATACACATAGCAAATAAACACAGCCAAGGGTCACTACCCATCAGCAAAATGCAAATTAAAACCATGATGAGATACCACTACATACCTATTAGAAGTGGCTAAATTTGACGATCCCAAGTGCTGACAAAGATGTCGGGCTACATACACTGTTGGTGGAAATGCAGAATGGTACTGCCACTCTGGGAAACAGTTTGGCAGTTTCTTAGAAAGTTAAATACGTGCCTACCATATGACCGTGAAATCCAACTCCTATGTATTTACCCTAGAGAAATGAAAATCTATGTTCATACAAAATCCTGTGCCTGCATGTTCCTAGCAACTCTATCAATGCCAAAAAATAGAGTCGATGTCCTTCAATGGGGCGATGGATAAACAAACTGTGGTACAACTATACAACGGAATCTACTTAGCAATAAAAAGAATGACTTGCTTATATGAATATCAAGTGCATTATGCTGTGTGAAAGAAGCCGGTCTCAAAAGGTTATGGACTGTATGATTCCATTTATATTACATTGTCACAGAGACAGAAATATAGTGACGGAGAACAAATCAGTGATTGCCAGAGTTTGAAGTAAGGGAAGAGTCTGATAAAAACGGATGGCATGAAGGCATTTTTTGTGGTGATGGTTATATAAATTTCAACCTGTCAAAATTCATAGAAGTACACATAAAAAATTCAGTTTTACTGTATTTTTTTTAACTAAAAGAAAAAGAATGGAAGTTTTTAAGATTCAAACAGCCTTCTACTGGGTGGAATGAGTTCTCCTACATACAGAATGGTCCAAGGCCAGCCCCTTCTTCCTTCCAACTAAAAGGCAGTCTTTCTCAAATGCCTTCACATGTGTGAAAGAATAATAAAAAATTTAAAAACAAAACAAAAAATACCCTTTTCTGAACCAATTTTATCATCATCTACTAGTTAGAGTCACCATTTTTCTATGCAGAGAATATTTCCCATGCTTTTGGAGCATCCTGCAAGGAAACCACGGGCAGCCCCTCACCCCACCCTGACGGCCACCTTATTTGGAGCTACTGAACATCAGATCACCGGTAGCTAGCTGGTTGCAGAGTCTTTGCTCTGTCAGTAACAGCTCAGTTACTGCCATGATATAACCTCTTTTTCCCCCACATTCCCATTCCCTATTTTTTTTTTTTTTTGGAACAAGTTGTCTTTAACCCTTGGACCCAATCTGAAGGCAATGGAAATAATTAAGACTGACATTTCTAGGGTTAAACGTCAAGTAGGAGAAAGCTGAAAAAGGAAATTCCCCAGCTTCTTAGTAATGAAAAGCTGAGGGTATACCTTCTGTGGCTGTCTCTGAGATGCTTTCACATCCATGTGTCAAGGGTTTTTCAAACTGACAACTTGCAAATTTGAAATACAAAAATGCCCAAAGCGATATTTTAGTGGCTCAGGGAAACTCTTGTATGGGAAAAAGAATTCTAAAGTGAAACGTCTCCTGAAATCACACAGGGCCTGACCACGATACTCTAATTATGCTAATTGCTTCAATGCCCTTGCTTTATTTATGCTGAGAAGCTAAGATAAATAAAGGAAAATTGCTTTGGATCTAACTGTATTCATATCAGAATGCAAACTAGCCTGTGTTTGTTATGTGATTGCTGATCTGTTTACACTAAATTCTGCAGGTAATTGCAGTTTTGATTGCACATTTATTTCTAGCTGCACAGGTCCCAGGACTAGGTCTGTCTGTTTTTATAATTAAACCGTTTTGTAATATCTAAACTCACTAAAGAGCAAAATAATGCTTTAAGAATTTACATATTTTATGCATTAAGTATAATACTTTGGTGAGCGGTGACAAAAAGAAAAAGAAAGTATGTTTACCACTAAAAAAATTGGACAGCATGTTCTGGATTTGAAGAAATTCGAGACATCTGTTCCAAGGCCTGTTCACCGAATGGGACAGATGCCTGGCGCATCCCTGTAATCTGTTCTTCAACACATAGTTTTTGAACTTTCAGTCACAACTTTCATATTAGTAAAATATGTTAAGAGAACATGCTGCCGCTTGGTGATTCCTAAGACAATGGAATAGTATTTTATACTCTATTGTAATGGTTGTGTTCTCTGTCTCTTGTTCAGAAGCTGAAACTTCACAGAGCTGACATGGTCTTTGTTTTCTGTTCTAGAACCAATCTTCTGAGGGTGTTCACTGGGGTCACTGGTCTTAGCTTAGAATTCAGTTTTGATGACAGCTTCCTTTGGATTTCATCCACAGCCAACTTTCTTAGAGGAAGAAAACAACAACACACATACGCACAGGAAAAAAAAAATCTTTCTCCTATTTAGGATGCCCATGACTTTCACATCACAAAGGTAAAGGAATTGATAATGTCACCGCCACAAATGGAGGACAGTGTCACCTTTGCATTGCTTCTTCATCCATCATCGAATTCTGAAATAGTAATTCAGTCTGCCCTACTTAATGGAATAGCTAATATCAGTCTATACAGACTAGCCTGCAAAGCTTCTTAACCTAGATTCTGCTCATGAAAAATCCACTAATACGAGCTTATTTTGTCTAAAATACCCCTGAGGCATGTTCGCAATAAATATAGGCTAGTTTTAGTACCCTTAAGGCATCTCTGGCCTTCTTCCTTCCTTGGGGAAGATAAAGGAAGTTGAGAAAATGTTATGACTCTCAAAGCACCTTTAGTAAATTAAGCTACCATGAGAAAAGTATACTTTTCTTAACACCAGCAGATGATAGTCACGACACCATAGTGACTGGAGCAACGGGGGATGCACCATGGCCATTGAGGACCTTCAAAGTCATACAATCATTCCAAAAAACCTAACTTAAATATTCAAGTATTCATAATTTACTCTGTGTGGCTGTGCTGTTTTAGGTGGAGATGTGGGGAAACGGGGCAGAGCAAGAAATCTAAAGTCAGACAGCTCTGGGTTTGAATGTAGGATACCTCCTTTCAGCTCTGTGACCTTGGAAAAAACTAAAAGAAAAATTTAGCTACTCTGATCCTCAGATTCTTTAGTACCCCTACCAGGCTGTTGTGACAATTCAATGATGTGACATGTGGCCACTATTCAGTAAGGCACATGGCACTCAACAATTATCAGTTGTTGTCGTTGCTGTGTCAGAAGTTTAGAATCTGGACCAGTTTTCCAACGACATCAACCGCCGCGTGGGATCTATGATAGCTGTTCATTAAACTGCTATAGGACACACAGCTGTTGTCATCTGCTACCTCCCTTGCTGGTCCACTGAGTAAATGCAACTTTCCCACAGCCTGGTCCAGCAGCCACTAGGAAGAGGCCTGGGTCAGATGCATACCTGCTGACAGAAGCATGACATTTCTCAGAGGGCTTACTTAGAAAAAGGAGCTTTGTCCACTTGGCATCCTTCAAACTTGCAGACATATTAGGTCTACTACCCCCTCCTCTCTGTTATGTCCCCACTGGATCACAGTCTATTGTTGCATTTGTCAACCTCTGCATAATTATTTATGAATGTTTCTATATTTCCCATAAGACTGTGAGTGCCCCTAAGGCAGGAGTGGTGTCTTGTTCTTCTTTTTATTCCCAGGACATAGCATGAGGCTTCTCATATTTCCTTGAAGGGAAGAAAATGCAACTGAAGACAACTTGGGGATCGGAAAAAAGAAACTGTTTACTAATGAAAAGGTGTGGCAGATTTTAGGGCCAGGAAGTTGGTTTTCCTAATATTTAGGAAGGATGAAGTTTCCTAGATTCCTTGTGGTTTCTGTTGAAGGAGCTATAGCCCCTGCTCTGCTTTTTTGCCACCCTCTGGCAGGCAGATCAGGACCCAGCCATCTGCATGCAGTCCCTTAAAACCCAGCAGTATTTTAAAGGAATCACCAAATACTTGCCCAGCTAGGAAATACAATCCCCGTATTCCAAATACAAGTTCTCCTTGGTTCTCTCTACCTGATTTTTGGAAACCAGTCAATAAGTGTACGGGAAGACAGAATTCTGTGGATCCATTCTCTCTCTTCCATACATAAATCCTGATTTTCACATGAGGAGTGACCATGCGTTTATTATCTCAACACACTTATTCAAATCTTTCCAGTTTTCAGTAACTCACAGTTAGTGTGTGTTTGTGGATGTGCACATCAACTCATATGCAGAGAGAAATGGTACTTTTTCCAGAGGAAATCGATGATAACTCTGAATAAAATGACCACATTTCTGAGACAAAAATGACATCTTGACTTATCTTGTTATAGGGACCTGCTAGACAGAAATGGGGCATCTATGTGCAAATCACACAGCTGCACCAGACAGCAATTTCTCCTGTGATAATAAGCCTGGGTGTGGGCTCTTGCTCTGACTGATGTCACAAGGTACACGGTGGCAGGTTCCAGGTCAGGGCTTGAAAAGAGGTCATTTCCACAGCTCGCCCACTCAGGGGACTATAACCCCTGAAAATGACTCATGCCCTTAGTATATACCTCAGCTACGGGGAAGGCCAGGGAGTGGATAAAGGAGAGTAAAGTCATGAATGGGGAAGGGGGAATGCTGTCTAACATCTGGCAGCCCACTGAGGTGGTCAAGAAGCTTCATCCTTATTTCTGCATATAATCAAAAAGGCGCTGCATCGGAATTTAAGGAATGGGGGCTCTATCAGTTTCCTAAGGGTAACTATGGCATCTGTATATTTCTCCTTTTGCAGTCTTTACTGTATATGGTACGTGCTCAACAGTCATTGGACGAGTGGAAGGTCTGGAAGGACCGTGCTTTCATAACAAAAATGAACAAACATTAGTTTGTGTCAAATGAGTAACTTTGTTGACACAATGAGGACTGAAGGGCTGGGGAACCCATCTAGGCTTCCATTGTCTTGCCTTTATGACGTACCACCTTGGTTACTTCTCTTCATCCCGAACAATTTGTCTTGCTCTGCCAAAACTAAATTCTGACCTGGATCCCTTAGGTGAGAGGAACTAAATTACTGAGCCTCTGAAATGAAGCGTTTCCTGTATTGCCTTTGCAGGATGCCTTAATATATATTCAGTAACCACTAGTTTGATTTTTTTCTCCTGATCTCATTGCCATCTCTTTGTATATTGAACCCCAGGAGAACCCTATTCACTGATTCCCCCCACCATGGCTAACAAGCTGTTTAATTCACCAGTGGTCTCCTTCATTATTTTATGGGATCGGCCTGGAAGAGCTCAGGACACATACTAAAATGTCTTTTACAAGGGCTACTCTAACTGTACTGTAGTTATAGCCAGGCCCTATTTCAATCACTTTCAGAAATCTGCCCAATAAGTTAGTTCTTCCTTTTTAAAAAAAAGATTGCAGAGTCTATGCGACATAAAAAATATCTTGCAGGAAAAAAGGAAAGAGGAAAATTTCATAGGGTTTTCTTTTTAACTATATAAATGACTTTGGTATATTGTGAGTTTTATCTGCGGATAATTCCTGCCCAAGACCATCAGAAACTTCAACTCTAGTTAAAGTACAAGTGAAAGGAAATAATTTGTATCCAATAGTTATAAAAAGCCAGGAGTAAGGAAACATGCATTCCAGCTATCCCAGGTGAGTTCTAAAGCTGGATTGTTGGTAGGGAAACAACTTGGAAAACTATGTCATTCTTCAATGATTATTTTAATCCTTTTCAATCTTTTCAGATTTTTTTTTCATTTCACCTTGTGTTTCTCCCTTTATTTTCCCCAAGCTCCCTGTCTCTCCATTTCATCTTTGTCTCTTCTCATTTCTTTTTGTCATGGTTTATTTCCCCATTTCCTCTTTTGTAATTTCTCATTTCTCCCTCTCACTATTAGTTATCTTGGTCTGGTAGCTTAAAAAAAAGAACACAACAGATGATTCTAGGCTCCTGAATCTCACCCCCAACTCCAATATTACATTAAAAACCTAGGCATGTTTATGTATTAGCGGTCAATAATTTGGTTAGAGATTTTTAGAAACAACCTTCCTTCATAAATGGGCTTTATATGCCCTATGACTTGAATACTTGAAGCTCCTCCCCTCTGGATGAAGACGGACAGCTGCCTGTCCCTAGACTTCAGAAGGTCACAAGTGTGACAGTGTAAATTCTTTGGATGACTCAAAAATACATAATACAGAACACAATTCACAGAAAGATATGAATCTCAAATTGTACCTTCTCTATAGAGTTTAGCACTGTGCTCTGACACACTAGGAGATAGGAACTAAATGGATACAAACTAAACTTCTACCTTCCGATTGCAGGGGTATTATTACTGAGAATTCTTAATGCTTACTAAGAACTACTCTTTATGTAAATCTTCAAGATATAAATGTAGCCTAGCAATCATGATATGGCATGACGATTCCAAATATCACAGTTACTTGCATAACCGTTTCCATGCTAAGCTGCAAAATTATAAAACATCCATGTTCTGAGCTCCTGATCACATCATCTTTGAGATTCTCATAATTTTTATAAAAGCTGACTGAATGGCTCAAACTTTAATGTAAGGACAAAACTAGGATATCGAACCCTTCTTTTCAGAACTTTTTTCTGCATTATGAATAGTAGTATATTTAATGCAAAAACAATTATACCTTTTTGAGAGTAATCAGTCATTAGATAAACAGAGACTGCTATAGGTTGAGCTGTATCCCCCTCAAATTCATATATTTAAGTCGTAACCACTATCGCCTAGGAATGTAACTTTATCTGGAAATAGGGTTGTTGCAGATGATCAAGTTAAGATGAAGTTACTAGGTTGAGCCATAATCCAGTATGACTGGTGTCCCCATAAAAAGGGGAAATTGGGACACAGGCAGATCACACAGGGAGAATACCATGTGAACTGAAGGCAGAAATTGGACTGATGCATCTAGAAGCAAAGGAATGCCCAAGATGGCCACAAACCACCAGAAGCTAAGAGAGGCTGTGAACGGACTCTTCCTCACATCCCCTGGGAGGAACCAAACCCTGCCAAAGCCTTGATCTCAAACTGCCAAAACTAGATCTCTAGGCTCTAGAGAGAAGGTACAATCTCTCTCCAGAACTGAGACAATACATTTCTGTCGTTTAAGCCACCCAGTATGCGGTATTTTTTAAAGACAGCCCTATGAAACTCATATGGATTTCATCATCCTATTAATAAAAGAGGAACCATGGTACATCAAGGATAGAACCATGAACTTGGAGTCACGCAGACTGGGTTTGAATATAGGTTCTGCCAGTTACTGACTAATTGAGGCAAGGAATTCTTTGGATGTCAGTTTCTTTTCTTTCTTTCTCTTTCTTTTATCTTTTCTTTCTTTCTTTCTTTTTTCAATGGAGATCACAGTGCCTGCTTTATTAGGTTGCTGTGACTATTAACATGTAACCAATTCTTGAGTGCCTACTATACAGAGGGACTTGATATAGGTCCTGGGATAGGGTGGTGACCAAAACAGATCTGGTTCCTGCCCTCATGGAGTTCAGGAAAAGGAGACAGAAAAACACATTCACAATCAAATACATACGCAATTAAAACTTACGTTAAGTGTTATAAAGGAAAAGGATAGGGTGCAACTGTAGACAGTAAGGGGGTCTTGCAGAGAGTGGCAGCTTCAGTGGTGTGGAAGGATGAGCCCTTTCAGAGGAACTGACATTTAACCTAAGAACTAATAGGTAAGGAGGAAAAAAAAAAATGTGAGAAGATAACCTAAAGTTACCAGTATTCTGTCTGAATCAGAGGAGGTATTTGATTAAAGACAGTTACAGTCATTATTGGCTACCACGGGCCTAGTACTAGGATCTGTTTCGTGGGGACACAATAACATTCATTACCCTGGCATTCAAGGTCCTGCATGACATTTCTTTCTCTTGCTTCACAGGTCTGTTGTGGCCCCAGCCCCAAAGGGCAGACCCATCGTGGAACAGCAGGCACCGATCTGATTTCTCTGTAGCAAGAGGTTAATTCACTGGTCTCTCTGTGGCCAGGATCCTTTTATAATATCCAAGATGTCCTCTTTCCCTCCAGGAATATAATACCAGATTTAAGTTAAATTACTTTCTATTTTCTATAACTTCCCGCAAGATTTTTAGTCCCCGTGCCATGAGTCACGCTGTTTTCTCTTTTACTCTTCCTTCCCCACTGTGGCTATCATAATTAAACCAGTCCATCTAGATCCATTCATGAAGCATTTCTGAGTTTGCACAGGAATCTCCTCCGTCCTCTGAATCACTAAAACACAGGATCCGTACATATTTTAGTTGGTCTTGACTTACTCTTTGTTGTATTTGTCTTATCTCTCCTACTGGATTATAAATAACTCTGAGGGCAGGGTCTTTAACTAGCTTAGAACACTGAGAATGCAGTGTAGCTGAGAATATGGGTGGAATTGAATTGCCACGTGGTTCATGCCTTTATAGACATTCTAAGAAAGTAGCAAAGTTAAGGAAGACATATCAGACATAATTAGTAAACACAATTACTAGATATTTTCACATTACATATGGATATAAAGCATTCAGATAAGCGATAAGGCGTATGTACCAATTACCCTCTGTTTCATTTCTCCCACACAGCAAGCACCATTCATTCACTGTTGATTTCAGCAAGCACAAAACACACATGCGGGAAAATGATTTTCCGTGGCTTTCCTAACATACATAGTGGTGATAAATATAAGCAAAGAGGTAGGATGGGATACATACTGTTAAAAGATGGCTAGTATCCTGTTTCCCCTCAGTTTTGCTATACAAGACAATTAACATATTTTTTAAATGTGCTTTTCTGAGCCTAAATGTCTTTGTGTGGAAAAGGGGGGGTACCATTGCCCACCTTGATCTTACTTCCAAGAGCAGAAGATGAATTTGTTACATCCTCCTCAGTGCATGGTGATAGTTAAGAGTAGAGGCGTTTTTATTATCTTCCTACAATACAGAGAAGGTTGTATCAAACCATTCCTGCCATGCTGCTACAGTTATTTGGAGAAGAACATTTCTCACCCACAGGGATGCAACTACATGACTGCATCAAATTGAAGGTGAAGCCTGCATTGTGTCTACGGTGCTTCCAATAACACAGGCCATCAGAAGAAGAAACAACATTTTTAAACAAAGACAAGAAATAAGGATTCCACGCGAGCATTTATAATTACATTTCCTGGACAACTGAAACACGATGATATTTCATCTCCTGAAATGATATCACGTGTCACATCAGTTTCTGAAGAAATTCTCCTCTAACTAATTTTGTCTGCCCCTTCGCTTATGGATTTTTACCACAAGGCTATATGTCAAATACGAGCACTTAATTCAGAGCAAACACTAGGCGCGTGTATGTTTTGAAAGGCTTCTAAACCATATTACATTTTCATTCATATAGGTACACAGAGACACATATTAAATAAACCCTCTACAAGAGTAACCCGGCTAGAAACGCAGCAAGAGATTTCCAAAGGGCCGAATTTATTACAAATTAATCAAATAGGTAAGATGGATCGTAATGGATATTCCAGCCAATGTAAACTGAGAGGGGAAAGAAAAGCACCAGCCGCAAGTCGAGAGCCAAATGTTTCTGTTTTGATTTATTTAGCATTTCTGAGATGTCTCTTCTGCGGGGAACAATATGCAAGGCATTGGAAATTCAGAAGGCACATCTTTTGTGTACCATAAAAATGTGCTGCTAACCTACAATACCCTTATAGAAATACAATTCAATAAGAAACTCAGTTGGGAAGATGTCTCAATAGAACAACACGAAAAAAACGGTCAATACAAGAATGATTTACTTTACTTTTACAAGGAGATTTTGACGCCACCAATAGAAATGCCTTTGGAACTTAGAGAACCCAGATAAACAGAGAGCCACATTTTTTAATTCTTATACATTTCTAGTGTGCCTTTTTTTTTTTTTTTTTTTAAGCAGATCATCTCTCCAAATCATCACTTCTATCAAGCCCATCGCTTGAGCGGGTGTTACAGCGCTCAGCCCTCAGGGCAAAGGTAAGTCTTCACCATTGTCACGTGTAGCACACATATTCAGCCATATCATGCTGAATGGGAATACAGGACTTTGCAGAAGCAGAACTGATTCCTGCAGAATATCCTGAGATACTTATCAAGCTGTTAAAGGAGACATCATTCTTTTGTCTGTATTGCCCTTGACACATCCTCAAGGAAGGTATCTAGAAATTCTTTGTCTTCTGAAGAACCCTCGGACCTCTCAGGTCTAATGTAGGTTAAGTGCCCCACAGATCTCCCTAGAATAGAAAAGCACCTGGAAAACTATAGTCTGACTTATCAGAAACAAACAGAATGCAAGTGCTAATTCCTAAGATCCTGTTATTTGAAGGAAGAAGCAGGAAAAAGGAGAGGCTTCTGACAATTTTGGCCCTGCACAGGAAAAAGCTGGGATTCTACCCTAAAATTTATCAGATACAACAATAACCTCTAAAAATCAAACAAGGATAAAATGTATAAAGGTAAATTACCACATTATCATCCAATTATCATTGCTTGTTTTGTCAAGGGTAAATGACTATCTAGCAGCACTCAGCGTTGGCTTATTGATTCCCGTGTACAGTGGGGCTAGGTCCCCTCCCCAGCAGGGCCCTCGCACTGCCTCCCACTCAATAGCTGCATGGATGCTGCCCATTTCATCGCACGTCTCAGGCTGTGTGTAACTCTCCTTGCCCATTCTGGAGGCATTAAGTGAAAATGGATAAATTTTGAGCGATTACTGGGCACTGCAAAAGAAATAATTGTGCTGTTTTTATTGCTGAAAATACAGAGAAATCACTGTGTTTAACTGTTGTCATAACTGAAACTTGATTCAATTCACAAATTCAAAGGGCACTTATCGCTTCCTCATCTTTCTCAACGACATCATCACACAGAACTTTACACAAATCTCCTAAGGATAAACATTTCCAGTTTCACTTTCTTTCTTCCCACAGATAAATCACAGTAAATGAGGAATTCTTCTTACTTCATCACAGATTTATAAAAACAAAACAAACCTCCTTCCGCAGATTAAACAAAACCTCCAAATTCAGACAGCAAAGAGGCACGCACAACATCTGAGATTAATGGACCACATTTCATCTCAAAGTGCTTTCTTGGCATAAACAATATATAAGGGTCACCTTATCCACCACTGAAATGCAGCCCCCTCTGAGGCACAGAAACTACATAAACAGGAGAAACACTCACTCATTCTTGAGGGCAAGGGTAGGCGACCTTTTTACCATAGTGGTAGCTGTGAGTTTCAACCCTGATCCAATCTCCTCCAGTTTTTCTGCAAACTGAAGACGGAATAAAGCAACTATACCAGAACCCCTCCGGGTTCAGTAGGTCAAACCAACTAATTCAATCAGAATGAGGGGAAAGATTCCAGAAGGAGAGACAACAGGCTGCTGGTGAGTCCTCAGACTTCAATGTGGCTCCACCACTGCTCTGTTCCCCGAGTTTCGATGTGATCAGGGGATGGTAGAAACCCTGAGTTGGAAGTGAGAATGGATCCTCATTTATAAACGAATATCCCAAGAAGGTACCTGTTAAGCTTGGTGGAGCCACTTTGGGTCACTGCAAGGGGGGGACACTGGCATTATTTGGATCCAATACAAATGTGTGGGTGTTAGTTATTTAAAAATGTATAGTTTGCTAAAGGTAGTGATTTTCGGAACATGGATATGTGTTACACCTGCAAGGAAGATAAGGTATGGGAGCATCTCAATCCAAGCTACCATTTTTCAGGTACTCATGTTTCAAGTACCTTACATCTCACTTAATCTACCACCAGCCTTACAAAGTGTGTGTTTATACCCTTATTTCCATTTTTCATGAGCTCGCTGAGGTTTGGAGAGTTCAGTAGTCCTGTGTTACATCCCCAGTAAGTGGTAAAGCCTGAATTAGAGCCCAGATGGCTCTGCCTTCAAATCCTACACCAGCTCCACTCGTCCATTCTGCTCCATGGGCGCAGCCTGGGGAAGCTGGCAGGACCTGGGATTACTTGCGGGACCTCTGGCAGGCAGGCAGCAGAGGCTTAGGTAATAAGTACGTAGGCATGGCAGAGACCCAGGAAGAGACGAGGGAAGCTGGAGACAGGAGGAGAAGAAAAGAGCAAATAAAGCTCAGAGAAGGCCTGAGAGATCTGAGATGGCAGACTGGAGACTGAGGTTGAGATGTCTGATGAGAAGGATCAAAAGGGAAATTAGCACAAAGGGAGAGTGGATTCAAAGCACGCCAACTCTGTTGGGGTGAGGCTGGTCAGAGAATTGACGTGAGCCTTGAGGAATGGGCGGGAGTTAGCTAGAGAGATGAAAAGCGTGGAGGAAGGAGAATTATTTCAGGTAGAGGAAATTCCCTTTTCAGCAAAGGCATGATGACAGCCAAAATTCCTTGACATCTGTATACACCTTATGGGTGTGAGTGGAAAAGGAAAAAGCGATGTACTGCTGAGTGATGAGGTGCTGTGACAGGGTCCACAGAGCTCTCTGCTTGTCATTCTTGGACTTGGAGTCTTGCTTGATCTCAAAGGAATGGAACGATGAGGGCTCAGTAGGTCAGGTTCCAGGGTTATCTCGAGGCACACTTATATAAGCACCCCAATTCTAATATCAAATTCAATTATTCACCCTGAAATTGAAAATCCTCCTTACAGTTGCCACCCAACGGGATGAACTTAATTCCATTCCCCTACGATTTACCTTCCCTCTGACTGTTTACCTCCAGGGCCTCTGCATCAATTTATGAGCTGCCCAATGGGAAACCTCCCATCACAGCAAGACTCCTTGGTTGATTGAGCTGCCTGCATCCTCTTACCATGTGTATACTGAATATATGGGGAACTTAATTGGGACTTAATATATCATTTCATGAAAGCGGTCTTCAGCCATTTCATTTATGACTCCCCAAGTGAGTGATATCATCTTTTACCATCAGTCAGGAATTGTTTCACCTGGTTTCACTTTACAGTCTCTGGCCCACGGTGGATGTTCAACAGCTGCCTGAGGCAGGTGCGGTGGTGGGGGGGGTGGCGGGGGGGTACCTATATATTGCCTCGGGGGATAGTGTGCTGGGGACAGCCCAGAATTTGGAATCAGATACGTTCCATAACTTACACATTTACTCAGCACCTACTGTATGCCAGGTGCTGTGTTATGTGCTGGGAATGAAAAAGTCAATGAAAAATAAGCAGGTTCTTTGTGTAACAGGTGCTCACAGCAAGGCCTGGGGTGGGAGCTATTTGGGAAAACATATGAAGCCATAACAGTTATTCAACGTGGAAATGTGGTGAGGGACTTGAGCCTTAGGTGCCGTGGGGGCATGATCAAAGCAAAAGAAGGGGTGATGAGCTAACAGGGCAGGATTCAGAGGCTGTCAGGAAAGCTTTCCTAACTGAAATAATGTCTGAGTTGAAACGAAGGAGAAGCTTTACAGGTAAGGAAGCAGGGGGAGGCAGAAAGGCAATTCAGGAAGAAAGAACAGCATAAGCAAGGGTCCTGAGGCACAAAACAGCAAGCTATCCATGGGCAGCCTCGCCCACAGCCCCCTGGACAGGCAGTTCCCTCCAAATCTGAGCTTCCATAGCTGCATGATATTGTAAGGGTCTAACAACATAATTCACATGAAAGCCATGTTGTAAACTGTGAAGCACTGTGCAAATGTAATGTTATTTTACAACTGTCATTTCAATAGTCTTTTGGTGAATTGGAAGCAGACTTGAGGGAATCTCTGGGAATTGAATTGAGCCTGTTCGCTAGAGGTTGTTGACCTCTGCTTTAGGATGAGTAGGGAAGAACCCATCAGAAATCCGATTAAGATAAGCAAAATATAATTACCTGATTTATGAGTTGGCCAATATCATAAACATTAACACGTTCGTGTTTACTCTCCCCAAACCAATGGGGGTTTTCAGTGAGCACAGGAAGTCAACAAGGGATACCTAATCCAAGAAGCCACAGCATTTCCTCCACCAACAGTGTCAGAAGTGTTTAATGTTTATTCACTACTTCTTTTCTATTCAGTATAGTCTGCCCTGGTAGATGGTAAACTAAATAATTCCATGCTGGGAGACCAAGGCCTGGATACAGAATGCAGAGAGGTAAGTTGAGAAAATGAAGAATTTTTTCCCCCCGGTATACTTATGGCCTCTTTATGCTAAAGAAGCCTCAAAAGCTAGGGGAGGGGGAAATTAGTAAGATATATCTATAGTAATTCTTCAGAAGCATTCTTAATTTATTCATCATCACACCCACCATCACAATTTTTAATTAATATCATTAAGGGCTCACTATATCCCAAGATGGATTCTAAGGGCTTTGCATGTATACCTATTGAATAAACACAACAACTCTATGAGGTGCCACTTTAGCCCCACTTTAAAACAATGGAAATTGAGGCTCAGAGAGGTTTTATAACTTGCCCAGGGACGTGCAGCTAGTAAGTGGTAGAGCTGGGATCTGAATCTAGGTAATCTGGCTCCGGAGCTCCAGTCTCTATGCTTAGTCATATCTTCTTCCACTGGGAGAAAGAAGCCAGTGGCTACAAGCTATTCCACAGTATGTAGTTTCATCGGGAAGACCGAGAGGATACAGGATACCTTGCGTTCAGTATCAGTATTTTCATTCTGATGGCAAAATGAAAGCGGATCAAGTAAAGGATGCATCTCTCCTTTTTAAATCCAAAAGCTCCTTTGAATCTTCCCTCCCCCCCTTGAAAGGAAAGGGAAAGAGGGACTATTTAACTGAAAGATTTTCTAATTCTCTCAATATCAATCTCACTTTATGATATTAAGCATCGTACCTGAAGAATGTTAAATACATTCTCTGTATTTGTCTCTGGAAGATGATAGACTGTGTCAAATCCCAACTTTGCTGCTGCTTGCCACGATGAGCTGTGTAATCTTGGATAACGGTACTTGACCTCAGTTTTCTCATCTGTAAAATGGGCTTGATAAATACCTACTTAGCAGACCCAGCAGATGTGCTATGTGGAATTCAGTGTGCATGTGTGTGTACTTTATCATGCCTCATAAAAAGCGTTAAAGTTACTATCATTATGCAGCTTTCTTTGCAGTTAGCACACAGTTACGCATCTATGCCAGTTACTAAATGAGAACATTCTTAGTGTGCTATACCAATATTTGGGGGCATTTAAATAAAGTACAAAGTTGTTTAAAAACAGAAAAAAATGTAGAGTAAAAGTATTAAGAAGGACAGGAGGCAATCCATGAAGAGCAATGAATCCTGGGAAAGTTTCTAGAAGATGGGCTTATAAGCAATGGTGTCCAGCGCCGTTGAGTGGTTAAGAACAAGGAAGCAAAGCAAAAATTATGCCAGTATTTTCCTTTGAGTTGGAAGAATGGTGTAATGCAGGGATCAGCAAACTCTGTAAAGGGCCAGAGAATAAACATTTCAGGCTCCGTGTTTTATATTATCCGTTCGGCTACTCAACTCTACTATTGCGGCACAAAAGTAGCATGGAAAATACTCACATGCATGGGTGTGGCCGCATTCCAACAAACTATTTTCAAAAACAAGTGGCAGGCTGGATTTGGCTGGTGGGGCCTGTAGGTTACCGACCCTGATCTAACCGAAGGCTCATTAATGATTGCTATCAATAAGAGTTTTAGTACCAAGGTCTGGGAATTACTTTATACACGTACATGCATATATATTTATTTGTGTTTGTATACATATTAGCCAATTGAAAATAATTCTTATAATAATGCCACTCTGGTTCATTTTCATTCCATGTATTTTCCCGACTGAAGGGAATGGGATGAAGCTGCAGCCAGAGGGCTGGGAATTGCATGTAGCCCTGGATATAACCTGGGGGTATGTGGTGGGCGTGGCAGTAGCCATCTTGTCTGTGTGTGTGTGTGTGTGTGTGTGTGTCTGTGCACATGTGCACAGACATGCAAGTTACGGCTGAAAAAATACAACAATAACTGGTCTGATGGAACCAAAACTAAACAAAAAATAACGGGATCTGGGTTTTTGTCACTGATTCTCTGTGTAATCTTGGGCAAGTCATGATCCCTGAACCTCAATTTCTTCTTTATAAATTGGAATCGGACTAAATAGGAAGTCCCATCTAGCCCGATATCTCTAATTCTAAAATAACGTGCAAAAGGATATAACTGTTGGGCACTTAATATATTCTACAGTATTTCTTACAGATGATTTAGGAAACTGAATTGAGTCACCTATAACTGTCATGATTTTAATTGGATTACAAATGACTTTAATGGGTAATTTATCCAGTACTTTATAATAATCATATAATTAAATAATCACAGGTACATCAGTTCAATCTGATAGGTTCTCGTGATAGAGCACCAAGTTCTCAGTATAAGGTACAATGAGTTTTTTTCATCTTTTGACAGTTTTATTTCATGGTATAATTTCTTTATTTCATATTACATTTCCAAAATTAATTTGCAAAATTTTGTGAACTTTCTTGATGAGATTAGGTAAAATCAATTATTTTTAACTTCTCAGGAGATTTTGTTTCCTAATCAATTTACTTATGCTTTTTAAGGGGAGAATATTCACTGAGGGACAGGACATAACCAATTTGGGCATCAAAGTATTCTCAGTAAAGTTCACATATGCAAATCAATCTAATTGTGAAGCAGTTACGACTGGCATGACCCTTATTTATGACTCAGATAACCTCACTCGACAGAGAGTCTGGAAACTCGGAGAGTGCACTGTTTATCTGCTTGAGAGGGACAAGAGGTTGGATCTGCAGACAGAGAGGTGAGGGACAAGCAGCCCTGTCCACAGGCAGCTCCGTTGACAAGGCACTATCCCTTCCACTGGAGGTTACCTCTGTACACCTTCCCGCTGACCTGAAGCCCCTTGTTAATTTAATTCTGAGCATCTCCTGAGTAGAAGCAGACAATAATGCAGACACCGACGAAACTGGGCTGCAGTGGTGTACGTGAACCACCGTCCAACAGGGATTATGCTGAGACCACCAAACTCATTTCACTCGTGACCTAATCATATCTCAAACTGCCCCCCTGTGGATGTGAATTTATTAGAATGAAGAATTCTTAAATAATTACTCTTGCCTGGGACACATGCTTTTCAGCAAGCCTGGGCAAGCTGGACTTCTCCTCCAACTGGTTCCACCCACCCACCCCTCCCCAGTCCTTCTTTTCTTCCCCCATGGGAAAAAAAAAGAGCACATTCACTGTGGCTAGTAAAAAGAATGTGTGATTTTTCATAACAAGTCCAGTAAAAATCAAGAATCTGAGCGTTTTTGTCAGTCAACTTGGCAGCAAATGCTAGGAGACGAGAAGGAAAGAACCACTTGCCCATTCAGCTGCAATCCGCACTCAGCTCTTCATTGAGAAGAGCATAATCCTTCCTACTCCCTTGGAAAGCAGCAGAGTTCAGTGGAAACAGGACAGACTGGAGTGGTGCAGAGACCTGGTTTTTAATCCTGGCCTTACCACTTAGCTGTGTGAACTTGGGCAAGTGACTCGACCTCCCTAAGCTGCAGTTCTTCATTTGCAGAATGAGGAAAATGATAGCACTAATGGCATTATATAATTATAGTACCAACGCCTATTGTCCTCATAGGGCATTTGTGACAATTAAAAGAGAACAGACCACACCAAGTGCTGAGCACAGTGCCTGGCACATAAGTACTTAAATCACAGCTCGTATTATGATGTTGCTGTTGTTAGTTTGAAACCTTACAGTAGAACCCTAACTTGTCGGCAAGCAGGGTATATCAGATAGTTCAACGTGTAGTGTTCACTAGGTACTCATTGGAATCTGAACGACCCTAATGTCTCATGATCTTAGCTCATGAAGATTGAAATGAAAAAAGTATTTATCAATTTCCTGTTAAACCTGATGACAAGTACATTTACCTAAGTCTAGGCACTACATGGCTGGATGTCCTCCGACCCTTCTGCCAGTGGTTGAATGGGGCCTAATTCCTCCTTTTCAGAGCTCTACCACCTACCCAATGGAAAGGCAGTTGTGCTAGGGAGACTGGCTTTCTAACCCTTTAACTGAAGCTAAAACATCTTTGTGCTGGAGAGACAGCACCAAAATTACAAACACACTGAGGTAACAACTTCCTTTTCATAAGAACTTACTTTGAAATTAATTTTCAAAACCTTCTAAAGTTAGAAATGGCATTTGAAAAAATATATGGTCATATAAAGAGCACTAGACTGGATTTTTTTCTCTCTTCTGGAAAATAAAGACACTAAATTTAACATGCTTTAAGGTCAGTGCCGTCTTTGTAATTCTATAAGAATATCTAAATA
Source organism: Phocoena sinus (assembly GCF_008692025.1). Taxonomy (NCBI): domain Eukaryota; kingdom Metazoa; phylum Chordata; class Mammalia; order Artiodactyla; family Phocoenidae; genus Phocoena; species Phocoena sinus. Next base: position 112,593,056 of record NC_045764.1, on the reverse strand, counting down.
GCTATATAAATAGTTTCACGTATATGTGAAATAAATTCCTGGCCTGCTATAGAAAATACAGGCTGTTTGTTTCTGACCTTGCCACAGAAGAAACCAGTTCTCCTACAGAGAGAGAAATACTCCTTCGCACACACAGAGACACACTAGAATGTGCAAACCCCACATCAAAATGCTGGTAGAGTTCATAACTCAAATTTCTTTATCCTGTAGCTGCTCAGGGACCCCAATTAACTGTTTTCCACAAGTGCCATGAGGTTTTGAACCATTTGTTATAACATTTGAGTCATTTATAAGATATTTTGATCCGACAAATCTGTAAGTAGCTGTCTAAAGTAAAATACGTGACGAATGGCAGCTTCATCTCTCTCAGATCAAAGCGGGAACACTGTGGAGTCCTACAAAACTTTCCTAGGGTGTTGAGAGGATTTCTTCACTTCTGTGTGCTAGCAGGAAAAGAGCACGTGTGTGTTCCAGACTATACTGACCTCCCTGGAAAAAAAGATGCTCCACACATTTGATGTGAAAAACTATTTACAAACTCATGAGCCAACCAGCTTGGATCCAAGATTAAAAATTTGCATGGTATTGGCAAAGAAGCACAAGTTAACATAGAAAATAAAAAGTTCGGCCTAGGTTTTCATTTAGCTCGTGTTGTTCACTTACTACAGAAGCATTTTCTGTCACGTTGGTAACAAGAGAGGGTAATAAAAAAGTGGAGGACCTGTAAAAAAAATTCATCCCTAAAAGAGCGGTGCTACTCAACTCATGCTGGATGGACCAGCAGCCTGAGAATAAACTGGAAGTTTGATCAGCCACAAGCCAGACCTACCGGAATCAGAATTTCTGAATGTGCGCCCCAGTGAGAGGGTTTTGACAAGCCCTCCAGGTGATTCTGACGCATGCTAAAGCTTGGGAGCACTGAAGTAGGATACGACAAGAGCAGAAAACACTTGCTAGCACAGTAAACACACTATAGACCAAAAAATTGGTTCTTTTCAACTCCTGCTACCAAAGCATGCTTCCATCTCTTCGACTTTTCTTCAAGTCCAGGTGCTTCATTTATTCTCTCCGGGGTTCTCAGCAGAGTTCCCTGGCTACCGGTGAGCAGGACTCTGTTCATTTTAACCAAGTCTTTATCCATCACTTTTTTTTTAATGCACAAGGAATTGGTGGCCATCATCTATCCACCAAAGATGATATGACAGCGTGCCAAAGAATCGTGCCCAAAACGTCACCAAACACACATTTCAAAGTAGAGATTTCCATGGTATTTTTCTGTCATTTGATCTTCTTTAGAAATGTGTCCTTTTTCTTATTGATTAAATTGCAATTTTTCTAAAGCAGCTTGTAATTGAATTATCCAGTGAGACATGCCGAAAAGGGATCAAAGTGATGGAAATAAAAATAGGAAGTTGTATAATTTGTAATACAAATGATTTGTTGCTGAGATTTTAATCAAATCAAACAGAGCAGTAGAATAACAGGTGATTAAATTACATGGAGAGATAATGCATTGGATTTAAAGACTCTGATGCTTCTTGGTAAAGCCTGTTGAATTCACAACTGTGCCAACTGCACCTCCCCTTGGAGACACGGCTCTCAGAGGGTTCCCCCTATTCAGGGGCCCTAAACACTGTGCTGAATATTTTCTTCTTGAAGAAAAACAACTCTCACAAAATAAAGGAACTATATACTCAGCACAGATATGAGAAACAAAACAACACAAAGCCTCTCAGAATTACTGGAGACACTCCACCTAAGGAAGGGCTCAGGTGAGAGCTCAAAGCCTCTACCTATGCTAAGTGACCACTGAAAAACATAATAATAAAAAAAAAAGGGTATTGAATGTATTGATAAAGAAGGACACACAAACTGTCAATCAAACTGCTTGAAGGGCCACCTTTCGTCTTATAATTTTCTAAAGACCTCATTAATTCTCCAACAAACCCACATCATGCATTGATGTTCTCCTTAGAGGGGACTGGTGGTCATTTCCCAGGAAGCCCAGGTTACATAAAGAGTCAATCTAAGGGTGTTGTACACACTAAACCCCAAAAGCTTAAAATCTCCCAATGTGCAGAAAATGCAAACTCCTCTTTTCTCACTCATGGCTTTCAGAAAGACAAGAACATTAACACCTTGCCCAAGTATTATTTCGAGAAAATGAATTCCTTATGACATAATACTGTTAGTTATGGCCTACAGGAATCACATGTTCTGTTCAAAGTTATTGTTGATACCTGGGTGAAGCCAGTCCTCCCCACCCCTCCCCGGAGCTGGGAGTGATTTAATTTGTCGCTCTGGGGAGAAGGAGGGAACTTTTGACTACTGAACTTTCCAGACAACCTCTGAATCATAGTGGCGCCTGTGAAAGCATCAGTGAGAAATAGAAGACTTGAATTCCTTTCCTGGGGTCTGGTTCTGATGGATGTGGCTGCCCCTAAAGGGCGGTGGAGACAAGGTGTAAGCAAACACGTTTTAGGGCACAGATTTTGAAAATTGAGTACCACTGTCCCACCTGCTGTGCTTCATTTCAGAATCCACAGCCATCATTAGCAGAGAACAAACTGCTTTTCCAACTGCACAGCCCATTGTACTGCTGCAGCTCACGCTGGAAATTGCAAAACGCTTATGGAGGAGCATGTCCTGAGAGCTCTCTCACTCTGTCAGACCCTTCTGATTTTATTATCCTGGGGCGTGCTGGGGGAGGGGCAAGGAAAAATGTGTACACACATAGGTTCAAGCTATAAAAGCTTTGGAGAGCAGACCTTAGATCTGATGTTATGTTTTCCATTTAAAAAATATATGTACACTGACGACTCAAGAATCACAACAACTCTTTAAGATGAATCTGTCACAAAGGAGACTCTAACGAAAGTCAAAAGCATAGACAGACAGTCTTTAACTCTGTCTCATTGACTCAGGGCATTCTGAGGATCCGAGAGTAGTCCTGTCCTTGTGGCACGGCTAAGGAAGGTCCTCAGCAAAGGTTCTGTGATCTGGTCAGTGCGCTGCAGACCAGTGGCGTGAACTGGCACTCCTTCCTTCCAAGTACCTAGTAAATTTGGAGAGGCCCAGATGAATCCCCCCCGCCTCCTCAAGGTCTCCCCGACTGAGCGGAATCTCCACCTGCAGTCATCCTAGTCTAAACCTCCAGACCACAAAACCCCACAATTGAGCACTTAAGTATACAATCATTTTGAACATAAAGGGACTGAGAGAGAGAGTTGCAGAGGACAGTGGGATTAAAAGGACGGTCCAGGCCTTAGCTCTGTCTGCCTCAAACGCGCGTTGGAATCAGGGCAAGTTATGTAAGGTCCCTGGGCACTCAGCTTTTTCATTTGTATAATGGAAAGAGTGAGGAAAGACAAGAGTAAGCCCAATGTTTTCCCAAGTCCCTTGCAGTTCTGAGATTCTCTTCTCTTCCTGCCCTTGTATACTCTCGGGGGAAATCAGGAGGGAAGTGGGGAGGGGCAATAGAAGGGTTAGGGGATTAAAAAAAAAAGGGGGTTATTATGGGATTATATGAAATCACACATGTGAAACTTTTGAAAGTAAAGCACTATAGAATTTAAAGATTTTCATTAAATAAAAAAAGTTTAAAAAGTAACAAATAAAAACAAAGAAGTCATAATGTAAGGTGATTTGCCAACAGAGAGCACAAGGCAATATATGATCAAGAATCAATAATAACAATAATAATGCCAATAACACCATCCCCTTAAGACTTCTGAATCCTTCCACTTACACAAAAGACATAGTCTCAGTTAAAAAATAAGGTCGAATAAGCTTTTAAGGTTTAAACTGAGCTAAACCACACTTTTCCCGGAGGGACAACAGCCCACCAGCCTCTCAATCAGTAAAAGAACTCTTACAGCAGGAGCAGGATGCTACCCGCCCATACTCAGAGGTCACTGTGACAGAGACACAGGGCAGGGAAGTCTCCCGTTGGCCTGACAAGGGATCAGGGCCTGGGATGAGAGTGACGCAGCCTCGTCAGAAAAATGGCTGTGGTTTCAGATCCCCCCTGCTCACCAAGTCCTCTGACCCCATCTAGAAGGGAACGTTTTCTTCTCTCCGCTGAGCCATAGTTAAGGGAAGCCTAGGAAATTGTGTGGCTCATGAAAACAATCAAATGAACCTTAAAAGAGATCATATCCGCTCTCACTTGGGCATCGTCCTCCTATTCGTGGCTTTAGGCAGCCTCTCTGTTTACTGATCCCTCTGAGGATACTGGAGGATGGCAGCCAGCCAGTCGGTTCTGTAGTCGGTGTGTGTGCAGCTTCCCGGACACTGAGAAGTTGCCCCGGAGTTATTTGCGCTTTGCAGTAATAGGGAAGGCTCCTTTCTGGAGGCTTTTGGATTTACATGGTGTAAAACAACAGCACATTGAATCAGCTTGGCCTCAGCTGCCCAGCCCTCCTCAAACTCACCTCTTCTTCCTCAGTATAACCCTACGATCCTTTTTAGCCATGACTTTATTCTTTCCAGTTCTGGGGGGAAATCCAGGCCTCACCTCTGCAGGTACTTGGTAATGTATCTGGAAGTGATGATTTGTCATGTAATTATAAGGACAGCTATGATTTTGTTCTGAATTAAATAGCAAGCACTGTGTGCAGCTGGCTCCTTTGCCCAAACAAACTGCTTGTAAATTTTATTCTGCTCCTTTGGCTGCAATGGTTTCTCGGCTGGTTTTGCCATAACATGGGAAACCTGGAAACCCGAGTGCAGGCTGCTCCTTCCTGGAGGAACAATGACGATATTATACTCTGTGGAGACTAGGGGATTGAATGAAACTTTAGCAAACTTTTCCATGGCAAGCTGAGTGCTCTCATGGAAAAGCCCCTGGGTGGCAGCTTCAGCCTCCCAGAGTCCTGATGGGGGTCGGGGCACAGTGAGAGAGAGGTTTAGCCTTTAAAACGACAGAGACCCTGACACACACACAGACAATGGAAACTAATTATACATCGCAATCAGAAAAGTGTGCCTGTGTGTGTGTAAAACACAAACAACTAAAGAGAAAGCACCAAAAAAAAAAAAAAAATCTACACTCAAAACTAGAAGCAAAAAAGAATAGTAAAATCACAGAAATATTATCTTGAAGTAAATCTTGATATTTACTAGACAAAGTTAATGAGAAAAATTCGCAAAAGAGAACTGGATAGCTGGAACTCTGTAAAATTGGAAAGAAATTCCATGTTCCGTGGTTGAAGTATAGTCCAGAATGGGGAAGGATAGGTTAAAGTTGAACTGGAATTCCATTTGAAGATGGACAACTACAAGGACTCTTACTACTGGTTAGATAATAAAAAGAATAATCTGTCCATCCTTAGGAAGAAACCACGCTGTGAGCAATTCAGCGAACAGAATAAGGGGAGGGGGTGGCCATCTTTAGGATCAAAAAGACTAAAGATATTAGGCAGGTTCCATTGGCCAGAAATGAACAGACAGAAAATGCTCAAGGTTTATTTATACTTCCTTCCATGCCCAGTTCTTTTTTTTTTTTTTATGGTACGCGGGCCTCTCACTGTTGTGGCCTCTCCCGTTGCGGAGCACAGGCTCCGGATGCACAGGCTCAGCGGCCATGGCTCACGGGCCCAGCCGCTCCGCGGCACGTGGGATCTTCCCAGACGGGGGCACGAACCCGCGTCCCCTGCATCGGCAGGAGGACTCTCAACCACTGCGCCACCAGGGAAGCCCCATGCCCAGTTCTTTTAAGTTCCACACAAGATGGCAGTCTAAGGTATTTCTTTCTATTTGGTCACAAACAGATATTACTAGAAATGTAAAGGAAAACAGCAGTAAATTCTATGACAAGACATTTTTCCCCTACTAACTTGTCTCCAGTAACCAAAGCATTGCACCCCACACTTATATTCTCCATTTGGGCTAACATCCTAAATGCACGAGAAATATTCTTACACTTTTGGGTGTGGGAATGGCTGATAATGCAACACACTTATTCAAATTCCACAAAACGAACATCACAGTCGCTAATGGACATTATTAGGCCCACAGCAGTTCATGGGCTGAGGGAGAGATGGCTCTTTAACTTCTCAGAGAGCAAAATCATTTATTTTGTGATTTGAGTGTGTTGTTGATCTCCTTTCGCCTGATTAGACTCTAAAAGCTAACAGGTTCAAAATGCTCAACAGTGATCTTGGGAAAGTTCATAATTGAATGGGAGGAACTTTTCAAAGTCAGCAACACAGGAAATATGAACTTCTGGGGTATAAAGTAAGAGGAAATAGAGAATATGCAGGTTCTACTTCAAGTATAGGAAGAGAGTAGAAACTGTCTCCCTACACAGTAACCCTGTAGTAAACTACCTAAATCTGTTTTTTTCCCCTTGTGATAGGATAGTCAATAAATATTTGATGATTGTTACAATAATAAGATAAAGGGTTAACTGGATCATAGTCTGTGGCTTCCGGATGCCCACCACACACTGATATTGTCCATAAAGATAGCCTTTAAGCATATTAACACAAAGTCTGTAGATTTATTTTATTTAGTAGAAGAGAGTTGGAATGGAAAATTTTCAGACTATAATGTTACAACGAGCATGTTATTTGTTAACATTTAGTAGAGAGTGTTTGGTATTGTAAAGACAAAAAAACAAAAAAACCCCTAAATAATCATACATTTAATTGCAAAATATAAAGAAGGAGTCTTCTTTTTAGTCCTTCCATTTAATCACCTTGACAGTATCTTTCACTTATGTATAGGATTGCAGACTGCATGAAGTTATTCATCTGTGTGTATATACACACACACCACAAACATACACACAGTCTTATATGGAAAGATATCTCCTGCTTCTGCAATTAGCATTTATTCATTCAACAAACAAGTATTTACTGAATACCTACAATGTGCCAGGTTCTGTTGTAGGATCGGGGGACAGAGCAACAAACAATACAGGCAAAACCCCTGCCCTGGCAAAGCTTGTATCGAGTGAGGAAAAACAGACAATAAATAAGTGTACAGCATTTCAGGCAATAAGGGTAATGGTGAAAAGTAAAGCAGAGTAAGGAGGAAGATAGGAAGTGGCAGGGCAGCAGGGTAAGAGGGTGGGGTTGCTCTTTATACTGGGTGCCCAGGGAAGGCTTCTTATAAGATGCCGCTTGATCAAAGGGTTCAAAGAAGAAAGAGCCCGTAGATTTGGGCATGGAAGAAGCACTTTGACAGAGAGAAAGGTAATGTACAAGCCCTGAAGAAGGACGAGCTTGGCGTGTTCACCCAGCAAGGAGGTCGGTGAGCCAGAGAAGGTGGACAGGGAGAAGTGGTGGGCAATGAGGTCGAAGAGACAGCCCGGGCATGGACGGGAGAGGTTGCTCATGAAGAATCGTGGAGGCCACTGGACATCAGGGTATTTGAATGCATTGTGTATTGTGTTCACCTGTGTATCTCTGACAGTAAGGGGGTACAAAATACACTTTCTAATTTGGAAATACCTGTTGCTTCCTGTTTTGAATAAATAAATAAATAAACCAGACAAATCTACATGATTTGAGTATGGCTCAGTTATTTTTAATTTAATTTGTGGTATCTAATTTTTAACCCACCCACCAAAACTCCATTTGTGTGACAAGGGAGTGCAGATGGGCTCCTGAGGGAGATGGAAATTAATCACAGTTCTGCTGAAAGGCCTTTTAATAACTCATATGTTATTTTACCTCATGTGAATTTCTAGCAAGTGGGCTTTCTTCAACATTTTCTGAGGAGCATGTCTGTAGGGTATCAAAACAGAAATTGCGGGCTTCCCTGGTGGCGCAGTGGTTGAGAGTCCACCTGCCGATGCAGGGGACGCGGGTTCGTGCCCCGGTCCGGGAAGATCCCACATGCTGCGGGGCAGCTGGGCCCGTGAGCCATGGCCGCTGAGCCTGCGCGTCCAGAGCCTGTGCTCCGCAACGGGAGAGGCCACAGCAGTGAGAGGCCTGCGTACCGCAAAAAAAACCCCAAAACAAAACAGAAATTGCTAAAGTTGGAATGAAGAAACTTGGCTTTTGTTCTTAGAGAGTATACAACTTTTCTCCACTTTTCCCCATTAAATATTCAACCATCAATTTAGGACCTACTACGTGGCTATCCTATTTATACTGAGCTACCAATTTTAATTGTAAGTTATAGTCTTAAATGTTAAAATACATTAATTCTCTAGAGTCAATAATTTACTGGCTAATTTGTATTTGTTATTAATAAGTTTTTTATCAAAAGTACTGAGAATGCTCTGACGACGATACCTGAATAGCTGCTTGTGTATAGTAACTTGGTATTCTTGCCAAACTCCCAAATTTATACTGAAAGCAAATATTTGTCTTATATATATATTTTTTTTATTTTGGAGAGAAACAAATTATTGGCTTGTTTTTCCATATGTTCTCTCCTTCACTTGGAACATTTGGAACATTTTCTTCCACCACCATTTCTGCCTAATTCCAAACTGCCCCTGTATTTGTCAGTTCCTTCCAAGTTTGGGTTATTGAGTGTTTCTTCCCAAAGGACACCATGACACGCTGGTCTTCTGCTATTGTAATACTAATTGTTGTTGCCCATTTACTCGTCAGTAACTCCCCCAAAGACTGTAAGCACCACTACTGCAGGAGCTGTCATTATTTCCCTGATGACCAGAAAAGTTGCCAACTCATAGTAGGCGTGGAATAAATATTTGCTTAAATCAGCACTTCAGGATGCAACTCAATATAAAAAGACATGAATTCCTAGAATCCTCAAGTCTAACGATTTAATTCATTTAATTCTACTGCAAAAGGGCTATTCCCCTTTAAAATGGACAGCCAATTGAAAATGCTACGTAGGGTCTCTTAGAGAATTTCCATCCCATATGCCAAGGAAGCTAAGTAAACCAGTTTGTTCTGCATATGATTAGAAATATAAAAGTCTTGGGAATCACATTTCTTAAAGCTCATGCCAGCTTTTATTGTTGGTAGTTTTGAAAATGCATTACACATTCTATGGTAGTTGTGAAGTCTTCGAAGCACAGGCAACATAAAAATCTCCTGCCAGGCACAATAACACACAACATAAGAAAAAAAAAGCCCTGGCCATATAAGTCAGTCCACAGAGGAACTCAAGATGGTAGCCTTCTTAGCTCTCTCCCCAAAAAGACTAGATCCAAGGTACGAGCACACTACCAAGCTTTTCCGTATTTTCTGCATGGAAATGCGTGGAAGCAGTGTTTCACACCCTATGTTGTACAGGTACCAGCAATTATAGTTTTGGACCGAGATTCATCTTTGCAACCGTGGAATGATATCCGGATAACATAACATCTAAACAAGATTGTTGTGCATGGGACCTTATGCAAAAATGTTTAGGTATCCTTTCTACCAACCAGCTTATAGCAGAGAAATTAGTCCTTTCTTATTGAGTCATGAATGTTTACTTGTACATGAACATAAATTCTCCCTCTAAAGGGAGAAAATGGAAGGTAAAGAAAAAGGATGAACAAAGCAGGATAGGAAAGGGATTCAATTGAGAGTGATTCCCTCTTTCAGCTTTCCCTTCGATTCATCTTCTCTGGCAGGGGTCCTATTTTTCCCATGTGTCAAATCACATTTCCCATCAGGCTCTTTGGAACATGCATTTGTTTTCAAGAATCACATTTTTAATTAAGTTCAGTTATACATAAGGACATAAGGCTCTGTCCCATTGCCATGTCCCCTTATACAAAGAAGTAAGAAATAGCATGACATGGCCTGTGGAAGCTCTGTGTCAATGGGTTACATTAAACACATCAGAGGCATGGAATCCAAAGATACTGTTCTATCTTACTTATTAGGGTCCTGTTATTTCCTTTTTTGATCATTTATTGAGTAACTACGTATGTTTTCCATATATTTAATCCCTTAAACAGTTCTATGGTGTGAACATTATTATCATCATTGCAAGAATAAGTATATTATATCTGAGTTAGTAAGTGGCTTAACTGGCACGGAAACTAAAGCCATTTATGATATTTGTGGCTGATATGATAGTATCACATAGTGTGCATTAGTAGGTATTAGGGTAACTGTTGATGCTGTTATATAGCCCAGTCAATGCCTTAATTATCTCTTTAAGGGGACAGGAGAAACATCTTCTGGTTTTTGCATTAATATTTTTTTTTCTGCCATCATTTTATGTGTATTCCTGGTTATATTCTGATAACTGTGGAAGGTTTACAAAAAATAAATCTTGAGAGAGCTTACTGCATATTACCTGGCGAAGTGATTGCTTGAATCATAGCTCATGAAAAAGAAGATGGTGACAAAGGGTATATGCAATGTAGCTGCCTTGTGAGTAGCTAAATTTGGAGTGTGTTAGACCCTTTCATGACCTCTGGAAGTTTCCATAATTCCCGGACAAAATGTTCTTACTTCAGACCCTTTCATGTCCCCTGGAAGTTTCCATAATTCACGGATAAAATGTTCTTACTTCAATCAAGACCCCAAATTGGTGGTTCAACCTATAGTCCAGAAGACAAATGGGTAAGAAGCACAAGAAGATTTTATTGGCGGGGGCATGGGTGGGACTGCTCACAGTAAGTTTTTAGGAAAGGATCAAAAGAAAAAAAGAAGGAAGCTAAGAGAAAAAAGATTTACCCTATGATATCATGAAGATTTAAGGAAAGAGGTTTGGAGATGGTATCGCCAGTAGAGAGAGGGGTTACGGAAGACAATGTTCAGAAAGGGAGACAAAACTATTTACTTGGTAGCAGGGATACGGAGGAGGGAAGGGGCCTATTTTTAGGGAGTTCTCTGGAAAACAAGGACAGAATTTGGCTTTGCAATCATTTTATTTCGGGCGGAGAAAGAAAACATTCAAAACCAAAGATGAAATAAGACTACTTCAGAAGTGAACGGAGCTGTGTTGAACAGGGGCCGGAGTCAGGTCAGAACAGAGCTCTCCGTCACGGAGGCAAGACAGGAGCCCAGCCTTGTCTTAACAGCAATGAAGGTGATGATTAGAAACATAGATGTGAGCGCCAGGGAGCTAACAGAAGCTAAAGAACCTTCTCCACTGAGAAAGGTAAGGAAGAAAAGGAGAGGAGAAAGATAAAACATTACCAAAAAAAAAAAAAAAAAAAAAAGAAAGAAAAGAACAAAAGGAGAACGTGCATTTAAATTCGAGTTAGATAGATAAAAAGAAAAAAAAAGAGATGCTTTTGAGGAGTCTTTTGAGGAGTATCACTCCAGTATTCCCACTACCCCGAGCTGCCAGGTGCCTTTTATTTAATAGACTTTTTAGTCTATTCTACTTGTTGTATATTAGAATAAGTGCAAAGATAATTTTTAACGCTATTATAGATTTGGGAACCTATAAATAATATTTTATTTTCTTATAGTACCCTCATGACTTGGAATTAATTTTTAGATTGGGAGCAGTTGGATGAATGAGATGAAATGATACTGCAGCTCATTAGAGGGTTTACTCACTTGGTCCTTTCCTGGAATAATGATTCACTTATTATTTAATATATAAACGTGCTCCAGAGAAAGTTCCCAGTACAGTTACCTCCTTGATTTGTGACATACACATTCTAGAGACTGGGACACCTAGCACACGGAAGTCCAACAGAGAAATGAAAAATCCACACGCAGATACCTTGAAGGAGGTCTGCAGAGAGAGAGCGCACCTCTGCTGCGGGCTACGTCTGCACCCGAGGCTCAGCGATGGCCCAGGACTCTTAACAGCCTAGTCATGAACCTGCAAGTCTAGACCTGGGAGCTGTTTTCTGAGGCTAAAGGAACATGGATTCCAGAGAGGAGACTGATATGAAACAAGGAATACAAATCTGAAAGAACCTATTCAAAAATCGTGATGGGAGGAAACAGGAGAGCGTGTGTGACGGGGAGGGTGCAAGATGTTCTTTTCTTGCTGTTGCTGCAAAGGGCAGTGATGTAGTAGGACGTGTGATTACTTTTTAAGAAAAGGCTACATTTTAAGGAGAACAACAGGCTTGGATTTCAACTTCACCTTTAATACTATTGCCCCTCACAGACAATAAATCAAGTTATTTACATATTATGCAAAGTACATATTACCGGAGCTGCTGACCTTTCAGTCTGCCACTGTAATGAGGGCTGTTGTTCCTTTTATTGTTAACTTTAGTCTTCAGATTCACTCTGCTTTACTTTCTGTTTTTCCATGTAAAGAAGATCTTCATTAAAATAGCCCCTAATAGAGGGGGCGGGCATATGGGGTATGTTTAACATAGACCCTTTCATTTACATTATTTCTGTAAGAATCTATTTTTAAGGAGATATAAAATTATATATTGATATCTTCTATTAACTAACACTAAATATTAGAATCACAAAAATAATTTCTCTTGATGCAAATCAGACAGCATTTTAAGTATAAATATTTAAAAAACTATACATAATCTAAAATGTTCATCTTCGAAATTACTCCTGTCTGCAGGGAAACATGTTCTAATCTTATGAAATAATTCAAACCATTTTCATTTGTGTGTTTAATATTTTGGGGGCTGAGTGGCCTGTGAGAGCCCACTAGCTCTTACATTGGCCTGTTAGCCTTTTCCTTTGCATGGCTTACATTTAAATCTAGTTTAGATTAGCACTTAAATGTACCTGGAGATCATACTTTACAAACAACATCAACGACAAATTCTGCTGTGATTACCCTGTCCCACATGGTTTTGTCTCCAAAAGTTACACCTCATAAGGAATTGAAAAAAGCTGGTGTAGCAAACAGCCACGTCAGATAAGAATCATACCTAAGGAAGTTTCCATAGTGTTCCTGTGAATCAGGGTGTATTCTACTCCGGTAACTCTTTTCTTGATGGAAATAAAAACAAAAACTTTGACTCAGAGAAAATGCCCCAAAGACTAAACCTTTCCACTGTCTCTGATAGTTTGGGTCACCTTCACGTTAAGTGAAAGCTGCACCCGGTTCATCTGTGCCAGCCTCCGAATGGTTCGGCTGTACTGATTAGAGGTGGAAAACCAAGCTAAGGGTCTTCCTTGATCCCTGCATCTTCTTCTCAGAGCACAGAAACCTACTTTGAAAGATACCCCAGGGAGAAATTCACGTAGCTTTATGTGTAGAGATGCTCAAACTTCAAACTAAAAATGCCAGTACTTGGGATTCTTAAAAGCCTTTCCTTCCACCCACTTCCTAGATTTTAAAAATAATCCTCCCTTACATGGAATTACATTTCGAAAGAAAAGAGCCAACTCAGACTCTGTGGATTTGGTTGGTTATGTATGGCTCAGTGATTGCTGGGCACCGAATTGTTAGCTGCCTTCCTCAAACTCCCTTCCTTTGCAGAATAATCATGAAGACTTTTGACCTTTTTTGTTTTTGTCTTGTATGTGGTACTATGACCCTGAAGCTACTGTTTCACAAGAATTCAGGGAGAGAGGGCAGCAACAATGGGGAAAATGTAAGAGAAACGTGGTGAACCCTCGATTCCTTTCTTCTTTTATGTTCAGACTCTGCAAGACAGAAGCAGAACAGAGACTGGAGATGGGCAAAGGAGAAAAAGAAACACAGAACAGGCATTCTTCTTTCAGTGCCTTGCTGTGAGAAGGCTGCCAGAGATAAACTGTTGGAAGTAGTGGGAAATGAAGAGCAATGAGAAAGCAAGCATTAGACAGCAGAAGGCTCAGCATGTTTGAGCATGTGGGACACCGTTTGGCCCTCAAATATCGTTACTAATATTGGACAGACGTGCATTATCAATAACAGATTAAAAGGTCTCTCTCTTTTTTTTTTTTTTAAGGGAGAAAAGCAGGAAATTTATCGTGTCCAATTTGTCAGTGTCTTAGGAAAAGTAGCACATAGGCATTGCCGGGACTCTAGTCTTAGTGGCTGGCGTGAAGTCTTTCCGCATTGAATGATCTTCGCATTCCTGTCAAAATATACTTGACTTACATGTGAGAGTTATTTTGGGGCACTCTATTCTATTCCATTGGTCTATATGTGTCTTTATGCCAGAACTACACATTTGATTACTGTAGCTTTATGGTAAGCTTTGAAATCAGGAAGTGTGAGTCCTCCAAATCTGTTCTTCAATTTCAAGGTTGTTTTGGCTCTTTAGGGTCCCTTGAGATTCCATATGAATTTTTTAAAATTTATTTTTGGCTGCGCTGGGTCTTCGTTGCTGTACGCAGGTTTTCTCTAGTTGCGGCGAGCGGGGGCTACTCTTCGTTGCGGTGCGCGGGCTTCTCATTGCGGGGGGCTTCTCTTGCTGCGGAGCACGGGCTCTAGGAGCACGGGTCTCAGTAGTTGTGGTCTCTATTTTAATTGGTTAAAACTCCCGCCTCATGGTAAGGGCCAGATTTAAACTCATCAAGATGGCACTCTGAGTTAAAAAAATGGGCTGACATAACTCCGTGTGGCAGGCAGGCACCGGGTCCCTAAAGATTTACCAGACCTTAAGCTATACTGTTGCTCCGTGAGTTGATCTCAGACTACTCGGCTCTTCCTCCAGTTGGTTGGGGTGGGATGATGAAGCTACAACTTTAAGTGCTGTGGGAAAATACCAGTCTAGACTAGTTTTATGCTCTCCCTCTTTGTTTTGAAAACCAGTTAAAGCTTGAACTTCACCCTCCAGGATTTGGAAGGCATTTATAAAAGAAAGTTAGTGTACTAACAGCTTTCAGATTTCGTTTTTCTATTTTTCCTGGGGACCCCCTTTACAGAATCAAACACAAAAGAGTCTTAGAAGTCTCTGGGGTCAGATTCTGTAAAGGAATCACACCTGGACACAATGCTCCTTTTGGTAATATTTTTCGGGGAGTTAAATTTCTAGGTAAGTTTTCAGTATGTGGGAGCTTTTCCTACAGGGTTAATGTTCTTAAAGAAATGTTTTTCTGTGTGATTACACAATTTCTTTCACTCATTACAGCTGCCCTCTTTCAACTATATATCCATCTATCTATATCTATCTATCCACATATACATGGTATATCCATATATATGATATATATATTAATTTTGACTTTATAAGGAATGTTGCTTACTGCCAAAAACAAACTATGAAAATAAAAGTGCACACCCATGTTTTTAAACAACAGTAGTAGTGATAAAAATAGCTTTTATTGCATAAGCATGTTTGTAACCCTTGGAACTTTGCATCTCTCAGTCCAAGTCTCCCTCAGAGTTAGGGTCCCTGCAGGTACACAGGTGTGACCCCAATCCCATTACCAACGTCTATGGGTCTCCTCAGGTGAAACATCATTAGCCTAGCTTCACAGCCTGATCCCCAAGTTGGAAAACTGTTTTGAGACCCTGAGGCTCCAAACACAAGACCTAAGGCTGAAACATCCAATCAACAAGCTCCATCATGCCAAGGGGTCCTTATGGAACACGTGGGCTACGCTTTCATTTCATACCCCAACGCCGCACGCACATTGACGGATGGGCATAGCAGGACCAGGTATTTCTCTAGGCTTGCAGAATAATGAAAATAAATAAACGTCGTTCATGAAACCCTTGCTTCAATTTTAGAAGTTTCTCTAAGGCTGCTTTGGAAGTGCCCATTCTCCTGGCGCTTAGTGTCAAGTGGAGGTCTGCTGTTAGCTCTGGCCCCGAGCTCGGCTCCGGGTGGAGGTGCGCACAGGAACAGAGGGCTCTGCCTGACACAATGTAATTTGGAGCCATTACAATGTATTGTATGTAGGACACTACTGTGGAGCTCTTAATATGCAGAATTTTGCATAGTATGAATGCTAATCATTTTTACTATGATGCTATTCATATAATATGTAATACTTGCTAAACAAAATTATGAAACATAATTACTGCTCAGACACAGTTGCTGCTTTCAGTCCTCAAAAACCCAGTCATTTAAAATTGTGTTTTCTTTAAATAAATGGCAACAATCCCCGCTAAAGACTATGTGCCTAGATAATTTCCTTTTCAAAAAAGGAGCCTTTTTATCTTGAGTGAGTGACAAAACATCCTTTATGAAAGGTTTATAACTCAGCCATTTAAATTCGCTTCAGGCTCAAATTTGGCATGCAACGTCTCATCCTGGGAGCACGGTTTTTATTTTACTAAATTTTAGTGAAATTGGTTTGGCTGGTTTTTAGTCACAGGGAAGCAAAGGGGCTAGCTCCTCCCTCTATTTTTAGCTAGATAATGACAGAGCCTTAATTATATACCATCTCTCTGCTTGCCTCTCACAGCAGGCTGAGGTAACACGGAGCACGGCTGAATGAGGGACTTGTGTCTGCATATACACGATATGTGCGTGTACAACACACACGGAAAGATCGGTGAGAAAGTCCCATTTCATTCTGCCTGTAGTTGAACTTAAGAGCAAAGCTACGGCTTCAGAGTCACAGAGTGAGGCCCTTGTATTACTCCCCAAGGAACAGCTCATAGACAAGACAATTCCTTCCCTCTGGCAAGAGTATAAGTTAGGAGGTTGAGGAGAAGAATGAAAAACTCCCAGTGCAAACAGAACGTTACCATAATACCCTCCCCTGATTTTCAGAAGGCATTTAAAGGGGTTTTTACCAGTTTCATCGATTTGTGAGGGGGAGAAGAAAGCAAGTTCAGAAAACAGGGCTTGCATTTCAATTTGCCACCACAATGATTATGAGAAGTTTCCTGGGACGTGTAAACTGACTCGTCAAATGAAAGAAAAACAGAGTCTCTGATGATTTCTGAGCGCAGCGCTCAGACGGTAAGGATGTAACTTTCACTGCACAGCTCCTCTCCTCAGATCAACATATCTTAGGAGGGATTTTTTAAAACAAACAAAATTCATATCCTGAGCGCTGAAACACCATAAATCAAGGTTAAGGGACAGTGTGGTTCTAACGAATATAGTGACAGGTTAAGATCAAGGGATACCTTGACATTCTCCTCAAAAAGGTCAATCTAACTGGTCTGCAATGTAAAAATGAAGAGCCTGCCATCATTGCCATGGCGAAAGGTCAGACACCAGGCGATTGGTGATAGAATTATCAAATTAACCGATCGATGTGTGTGAGTAATAGATGTAAGCAATCCTCTGGGAGGGCCACAGGGCAAATGCCAGCTCATCAATAACACGTTGCTGTGGACAGGAAGCTCCCTGCTTCAATCCGTGTCCCTTCCATTACCAGGAAGAGCCAAAGCATGTCCAATGAATATCCTATTTACATATTACATTCTAACAGGGATGAAAGGCCACCGCTTTCACATGAGTCCTTCTCTGAAATCTCCTACAAGTCTTTCGAATAGACATGCTGGGTAGAAAAAAGAATCAGCCACTCTCCTCTTTGCGTGAGAGAAACATTCACGTTCCCCTAAGTAAAGAAAATGAAGAAACTCTTCCTCTACCTGCTCTTATCAGTAAAAACATTTTACCTGTCACAGTCACAGGTATATAAATCTCATGGTTGATTGTGTGCCAACTTTTGCATTGTTTAAAAAAAAATTTAAAGACGCACCTATTATCACAGCAACATTAAAATCTTTGAAAGGTATTATCACAGTGGGGGTGATAACAGTTCTCACTACTAATTAGGGATTTACTCTCCATCGATATGTGAGAGTGAGTCCTATTAATGTTTGTTTTTTTTTTTGTTTGCATTTTTTTGCGGTACGCGGGCCTCTCACTGTTGTGGCCTCTCCCGTTGCGGAGCACAGGCTCCGGACGCGCAGGCTCAGCGGCCATGGCTCACGGGCCCAGCCGCTCCGCGGCATGTGGGATCTTCCCGGACCGGGGCACGAACCCGTTTCCCCTGCATCGGCAGGTGGACTCTCAACCATTGTGCCACCAGGGAAGCCCCAGTCCTATTAATGTTAATGGGGTTACATGTCTGTATGGAAGGCAGCACAGATCCCTAAGTGAGTGTGATTATCACCCCGCCTGTGAACATCTTGGAATGTTTGCATAGCACTTTGCTTACAGGACCTTCTTGACATAACCCCAAGAAAATCTCAAATTTCAGCCAAGTTGACCCATTTCCAGTAGTTCTGGCAACTGACAGCACATGGCTTAAATAATTTCAGTAAAGCTGGGTAAAAAATATTTTGGTCAACAGCTGGGCTGTTTGGTTTACACATACCACGTATTTGGATATATGCACATCTCAGCAGAGATAATGAAACACACACACACACACACACACACACACACACACACATTTTCAGCCAGATACGGTAGTATGTAAATACTGACAGTGCTTTTGTCTCTTTTGTCTTATAAATTAATATGCTCAGCTGTTTACTCCCACAAGCAATGCTTAGGGGCTTAAGAAGAATAAGGCATTATAGTAAAGAATAAAGTATTATTGCTCCTACTAATAAAAATGTGTTTGTCATGATTGTGCTCCAAAGGTGAACCAGAATGGCTTGGGATATTTATTTGAAGAAGTTTTAAAAATTTTGCGATTATGATGTTACAGCCGCACCAACACAGTAGTCACATTAGGCTATTTAAATTAATTACAATTAAAGAAAATTTAAAAATCAGTTCCTCAGTTGCACTGGCCATATTCCTAGTGCTCCATAACCACGCATGGCTAGTGCCTATCATCTTAGACTGTACAAAACAGAACATTTCCATCATCCAGAAAATTCCGTCAGACAACACCGTCTGGAGACCTTGTACAGTCTTGTCTCATGAAGGGCTTGCACTGCCTAGTCTTAGATCTGGACACCTTGGCTCTACCCTTAACCCCTAATACAATGCTGAGTCTATCTCTTCCCTATATCCTTCACTAGGCAACAAGCAAAAAGCAACTTTACATATTCATCTCTTACAATTAACGCAGCAAGAGGACTGACTTTCAAGATGTCCACCATGTACTAATTTTCACGTAAATTTTGGAAGATTTGTTCATAATAACTTTTCACCAGGTCCCCAGATATTTTGCTCGTAGAGTTGATTGTGTCTTATACTTGAAATCATGGCAAGGTTGAGAAATCTGTGCTGAGGCTAAAAGATAGAAAAGTAGAACAGACAAGGAGCTGCAGGCTCTGCAGATGAGCTACACGAACGCTCTGTGGACTGGTAGCTCAGCACTTTGGGGCAGCTCTAACTGGTATCCCAGAATAAGAACGCTCTAGGGTTGCCAGGTCTCGTGGTGCTACCGGCAGCAGCATCTGAGGCTCTCTAGAGGGGAGCTTGCACCTGGACATGAATTCATTCTCCACCAGGTGCAGAAAGCAAACAGGGAGGTAAACAAGTATAAAAAGACTCGATTTGTTCCAGCACAGTGCAGGCTGATGGAATGACGGTGTACGGTTTGCACGTGTGCCACTGTGCCTCTCTTCCCGCCTTCAAAGGCTCCAAGTTCACATGCCTGCCCTTCCATTGTATCAGTATTAAAAATGACATGACAGGGGCTTCCCTGGTGGTGCAGTGGTTGAGGATCTGCCTGCTAATGCAGGGGACACGGGTTCGAGCCCTGGTCTGGGAGGATCCCACATGCCGCGGAGCATATATGGAAAGTGCTTCTCCACATGCCGCGGAGCTGTGGCCCGTGAGCCACAGCTACTGAGCCTGCGCGTCTGGAGCCTGTGCTCCGCAACAAGAGAGGCCGCGATAGTGAGAGGCCCGCGCACCATGATGAAGAGTGGCCCCCGCTTGCCACAACTAGAGAAAGCCCTCGCACAGAAACGAAGACGCAACACAGCAAAAATAAATAAATTAATTAATAAACTCCTATCCGCAACATCTTGTTAAAAAAAAAAAAAAAATGACATGACAGCCAATGAGGTCTGCTTGCAGAAGCTGTAAGTAAGCTGTCACCCTTCCCCAAAACTCCATGTAATGTGGACTACCTAACTGTCTCTGTAAAAGCTCAGGGTTCTAGATTAATGAATGGCATTAACAAGGCACTGATGTGAGGAAGTACAACCCACTTACAATGTCACTGTACACTGTTCAATGGATCCTGAAGAAAAATTAACAGAGTCAATGATAAGGAAGGAAAAAAAGGAAATATAACTGGGTTTTAGATGGTAAATTCAAATGGCATGAAAATGTTTAGCAATTTTCTCTCCAAGTGTCATAAGGTAATTATTTAGTAACATAGAACAGAAAAGCTATGAAAAATTGATCAGGCAAACAATGGGTTCAAAATTTATAGGCAACATGTCTCCATATTTAATATGAGATTGTTTACCTGTCCATGAAACAAATGTATACAAGCTACACCACCATCTTCAGTGATGCTCAGACACAAAATCCATAAGCCCTTATGAGTCTGACTTGGCCTTGCACAAAGGCAACTTTTTTCCTTAATGGAAAAGATCTTAACTTCGTAAATATGGTAAAGCCAAACCCCAAAGCAATAAAACGCTCACAAGATTTCAGTGAAAAGAATGCATTTCTAATTAAAACTCCTCCGCTGCAACCTTTGGCTACAACATTCCTGAAATCTACCAAGAACTCTCGATTTGAGCAGATGAAAAATCAATAAAAAGCAGATCAACAATGCTGAGGTATTGAATTGGACCTACATGTTCTGTTTGAATCTCTGACTTATAAAACAGTATTACAAAACAAGCATGTACCACTCAGCAGGAAACTCGACAATCTAATCATCTCCCACTATTCCGAGGCCAGCCAATTTATAATATGTTCTGGAGGTTACTCTTCTTGCTCTTGAAACAGCAGCATTCGTGTCTGCCAAGATGTAGCACAAAATACTGTGTTTCAGCTAAAAGAAAATATTAATAAGGAGTTATAAAATGATTTATTAAAGCACAATTTGAGTAATCACTAATCATGTTTGTTAAGTATTAAAATACAAGTGTGCATTCTTTCAAAGTGGGGAGTAGATGTTACATTTTAGGAGCATGGCTTTTGCGGATGTATTTTCTTTCTCCATTAACGGAATGTATGATTTTTATTGAATAAGTTTTTGTTGTTTTTTTAATAGAACATATAATATTTTCTGTATCGACACAGTTTCTGCTTTCAGCGAAATCAATCTCAGTCTCGGGATTCTGTCAAAATTCCTTCTGTTATAGGCATATTCCTATATTTTGTACTGTAGTTACAGTCTGCTGTGTGTTAGTATGAAGTCTGATGTCATGGAAACAAAAGTCCTATAAAATAGTCAATCCAAAGGAGTAGAAATCACATGTACATTATTTGTATTCAGCCTGTCAATTTATTTAAATTCAATTCCACTACAAATTAAACAAATAAAATTTAATCCTGGTCCAATTCTTTAATGCACATCAGATACCTATGAAAGGGAAACAAGACAAAACCCTCACTGACACTAAATATCACAAGGGTATTCAAAGTTACATTTTACAGTTTCACTGTCACCTTCAAAGCAGATTAAGGGTTTACTGCTATAGCAATCAGGCAGAATGGGTGCAATTTTTAGCTTGCCTGCTTTGTAACATGAGCATCTTTAAAAAGGAACAGCAAAATCACTGCCCATATTCACACTTCCTGCACATGCTGGTGTTTTACACTTTCATACGGAGCCTCAATATGGAAAGTGCTTCTTCAACACATATAGTCCCAATGGTGAGAATGTAAACGAAAACTAAAGCGCATTCTGCCAGCTCTGCCAGTTCCATGCACACCGACAACCGTGCCAGCAAGACGACAGGGAACCTCTCCACTTGGCTTTCCAGCCCAGGTGACGTCCAATTTACTGGCATAAAAGGGAACACACATTCCCATCTGTAGGACAAACATTCCTATTTAGTAAAACCCCAAAGACCTGAGCCAGTTCTAGGAATATGATGAATCCATCCAGGAAAATGTTAGCTATATATTTTTTAATGTATTCCAACAGAAGTAGTATCTTTTACTTGATTATTTGTTCATTTTGGGCTGCGTAGGTCTCCAAAGCCAGATTTGGGGAACTTGCTGGGAACCAAACAGCCTCCCTCTCAGATTAATCTGAAGGCACTCATATAGCATTTTCATGTCACTTCTATGTTGTATGTGAATGGAAATAGAGACTCTGAGGCTGTGTAAGATGGGATGGGGGAAGAGAGGGTATGACGAGAGAGACAGGAGAGAGAGAGAATGACAATCTGTGCAGTAGTCACTTGGTTGGTGATTTCCAATAGGCTACGATCCATTAATATTCCAAACTATACAATGGAAGCTGCCAATCTAAGCTCAAGTGGGTGCCAGCAGGAATTCTGAGCACAGATTAAGATCCAGTAATACATATATACACTAACATGACATATATACACTAATATGTATAAAATGGATAATAAGAACCTGCTGTATAAAAAAATAAATTAAATTAAAAAAAAAGATCCAGTCATACAATTTGGTTCCTAAGTATATTTGCGTAATAAAGCAAGTACTGGGTAGGATTTAGAGTAAGGAATCCTGAATAAGGAGTCAAGAGATCTGTATTGTCATCCTTGTGGTGATTTTCCTCCTAATGCAGTTCCCTCTCGGGTCCTGCCCAGCTTCCTCTCTCTGTGGCCTCTAGCATTAAAGTCCATGGCAACCCAGCCTCAGACCACACTACTCCTCCGACCTCTAGACTGAAATGTCTCACTGTCTTTCTGACTGCCTTTCTCCATTTGGATGTCTCAAGTCTTCACAAACTTACATCCCAATGGGTCTTTTCTTTTGGCTGCGCTGCGTGGCTTGTGAGATCTTATTTCCCCGGAACCTGTGCCTTCTGCCGTGAAAGCGAAGTCCTAACCAGTGGACCACCAGAGAATTCCCCCATTGGGTCTTTTTTTTTTTTTTTAATAGACTTTATTTTTAGAGCAATTTAAGGTTCACAGCAAAATTGAGAGGAAGGCAGGAAGGAACAGGGATTTCCCATATACTTTCTGCCCCTATACGTACAAAGTCCCCGCCCCCGCCCCCCCCCCCCCGCCATTGTCAATATCCCTCATCAGAGTGGTTGGTATATTTGCTATAATTGATGAACTACATTGACACATCATAATCACCAAAAGTCCATAGTTTACATTAGGGTTCACTCTTGGTGTTGTATTTGCTGTAAGTCTGGACAAATGTATAATGACACGTATCCACCATTACAGTATCGTACAGAGTGTTTCCACTGCCGTAAAAATCCGCTGTGCTCCAACTATTCATCCCTCCCTCTCCGCTAACCCCTAGCAACCACCAATTACTTTACTGTCTCTATAGTTTTGCTTTCTCCAGAATGTCATATAGTTGGAATCATATAGCATGTAGCCTTTTCAGATTGGCTTCTTTCACTTAATAAAATGCATTTAAGATAGCTTCATGTCTTTTCATGGCTTTATAGCTCATTTCTTTTAGTGCCGAATAATATTCCATTGTCTGGATGTACCATTGTTTACTTATCCATTCATCTACTAAAGGACATGTTAGTTGCTTCCAAGTTTTGTCAACTATAAATAAAGTTGCTATAAACATCTGTGGGCAAGTTTTTCTGTGGACATAGTTTTCAGCTCATTGCGTAAATACCAAGGAGCATGATGGCTGGATTGTACAGTGAAAGTATGTTTGGTTTTGTAAGAAGTCGCCAAGCTATCTTCCGAAGTGGCTGCCAGATGGCCCTTTGGAATTGTGTACTGCATAGCTCCCTCTTTCCCCTCCTCTCACACATAGTAAGTGGACCCACCATTTGGCCAGTAATTCAAGCTTAGGAGTCAACCTCACCTCTTTCTTTACCCTCCCTAGTATGTAAATGACCAATAACTTGTGTTAATTCTACTTGTAAAGCATATCTTGAGCCATTTCACTTTTCACCATCTCCACTGCCCTGGTCCAGCTTACCACTCCCTCTCAGTGATGCCTGCTGGAGCCTCCTAACTCTTCTCATTACACTCCCTTCTCTCTTTTCCTTTCCACAGCCTGTTCTTAAGCAGACAAAAGAATGGTCTTCTTAAAATACAAATTGGATGTCACTACCCTGTTTAAAAACACTTTCATGGCTTTCTATTATACTTAACATAAAATCCAAAGACCTACCTGCCCAGTAAGGCCAAGTGATTGGTTTCTTTCTCCAAATTTATCTTGTGCTACCCTCTAGCTTTTTTATTAAACTAGAGTCAGGCTTATTTCCCTTTACTTTTCTAAAACTTCTAGTATCTCTTCACTTAAGGCTATTATTTACACTGTTTTCTCTCTTGCAATTCACTTTCCCTACCCCAGAGTCTTCCTGCCCTTCAGTTCTCCATGTAAATGTCACTTTTCCAGAGAAGTGACACCTGATCTAAAGAAGGTTTCCCTTTTCAGTCTCTGATCTCAGCCCCTTATTACCTTCACAGTACTGACACAGTTTATGAGTTTGAGGCGTGTGTGTGTGTGTGTGTGTGTGTGTGTGTGTGTGTGTGTTATCTGCCTCTCCTAGAACGTAAGACCAGCGAGGGCAGAGATAGTATGCATCTGATTTATCATTGAATCCACAGCATGTAACATGGTGCTGGGTATGCAGTGACATTGGACATGGCATGCTGAATGAATGAATGAGTGACCTCGCACAGTTCTCATCTGTCAAAGGCAGATACAATCCTAGTCCCACCACCTTCCCAGGGTTGTTGGCAAAATCAAATGGAAGGGCTTTTTGTACCAGATTGATGATTCTTTTGCATCTAGTAATAGATATACTTCTCTCCTCTATTCAAAAATATCTTTATACCATTCTGGCGCCATCTTATTTTCCTCTTTCCTTGGAGAATGACATTTCTCGAAAAAATGACCTGCATTTTGTATTTTCACTTGCTTTAGGCCATTTTCTCCCTAATTGTTCTACCATTGTAGATAACCACTGCTCTGCAAGCGGTGACTAATAAAATTAAACTTATAATATCAGGAATGCTTTTCTTGCCTTTCATCTTTTTCGCAGTACTGAACCTCTGTACCGTCCAGCGCTTTCTGTACACCACGTTGTCTGGGATTCTGTCACCCTGGCCCACCCACCCCAGTCTCCTCCCTGGAGCTCTTCTCTCCCTTGCTCCTCACATTCCTCCCTACTGGGGTCTACTTGCTTCTTCTCCTGCGTCCTCGTTTTCGGCTGTATCAGCCACAGGCCACCTCACCGGTCTCCATACACTTGACGTCTGAGTCCCTTTCTCTGTGTCCCACCTCTCTCTTCAGGACCTGTCTCACATCTCAAAATGCCTTGGTAGCCTCAACTGCTTGGATGCCCTGGTGATATCGTTTTGTTTTTTTTTTTGAAAGGCAGCATAACTAGCTCAAATTGTAGCCAGGATGACTCCAGAACCTTCTCTCATTTTTTTTTTTTTTAGCATATCTTTTCTTTTAGCATCTTTATTGGAGTATAATTGCTTTACAATGGTGTGTCAGTTTCTGCTGTATAACAAAGTGAATCAGCTATACATATACATATAATCCCATATCCCCTCCCTCTTGCGTCTCCCTCCCACCTGGTGATATCTTTTTTTTTGCGGTATGCGGGCCTCTCACTGTTGTGGCCTCTCCCGTTGCGGAGCACAGGCTCCGGACGCGCAGGCTCAGCGGCCATGGCTCACGGGCCTAGCCGCTTCGCGGCACGTGGGATCTTCCCGGACCAGGGCACGAACCCGTGTCCCCTGCATCGACAGGCGGTCTCTCAACCACTGCGCCACCAGGGAAGCCCCCACCTGGTGATATCTTAATCTTAATGCCCCACATAGCTTATCATTTCATTCTGCCAGTCAGGTCTTCCTCTTTACCGTATTATCCTACTTACAGGGAAGTAATCATGGCAACACAACTCTCCCAATCATGCAAGCTTAGAGCCATCCATTTCTGCTTCACTCCCTCCTCTCCCTTATTTTTCATGGTCAAGTCCTTGCAATTATTTCCACCTCCTCCCTTCCAGGTCACAGCCTCTCTGCTCTAAGGGATAGCAGCAGACTCCTAATTGGGCTCTTCTGATCCAGGGCTTACAGCGCAGCAGTTAATTTTCCTGAAGCCAAGCCTTTATCGTGTTACTCCTCAGAACTCTTCATGGCCTCCCCCGCTCAACTGCCTCAGAATTTCACAGATTCCGAGCGGACCTAAGGGTGCTGCGCGATGGGTTCCCGATCTCTCTTTCATCTGTCTCTCTAATCCTGTCCTCTATACATGAGCCCAGGCCTCGCTCAAACATTACTTCCCAGACACCGTCCTATCTCTCTGTTTGGGTTCAAATTTCTCCATCCCTGAAATATCCTCCTTTGTTACCTCAGCCAACAAAAGCTTCCGCTGCCACGTTCTCATGGTCCCACTGGGAATGTTACCTTCTTCCATTAGCCTGTTTGGCAACCTCAACTAGATCCAAGTTCTCTCTTTCCTGACGCACATGGCACTTTGCTTGGACCCCTCTTATGGTATTTTCCTTATTTTCCTCTGTATATGAATTATTGTTCTTTCTCCTAGGCAACCTGACACTCAGCTTCATAACCCTTGTACACCTAACAGCGCCTTATATATAGTGATTGCTTAATACATATTTGTTGAATTAAACTCATTCATTCAACAAATATATGCTTTCAGATACAGGAAAAACAACAATACAAAAAAAAAAAAAAACAGGTACATCTCAGCTCTAGTCGGAGGGAGAGAGATGGGGAGAGACGAACAATAAACAACACCAAAATTCAAATAATTATGTATCACATGCCAATAAATGCTATGAAAAACAGCAGAAAAATGGTGATAGGAAATGCTGGGGCTGGGGGTGCTCCTTTGTTTTGGGGTGATTGGGAAAGATCTTTGATGGTATGATATTTGAACAGAGACTTGCATAAAATAAGGGAGCCAGATGTATAGCTTTTTGGAAGAAGGAATTCCAGGAAATAGAAACATCAAGTACTAAAAGACCCTGAGTTAGGAGCAAGCTAGGCGGTTTGAGGACAAAGCCCTGATTTGTGGAAAATTCCATGAGAGGGTTAGTGGGAACCAGATCACGTAGACCCTTAAATGTGAAAGACAAGTCCAACTATATCAGGAAGTATTATTCAATACACTATGGTTAAATCATGAGCATTGTTTTAGAGACAAAGATATTTAGAAACTAAACTTACTTGGTACATTGCAAAAAGTCTACCCCCAGTTTTATATGGAATTTCAAATAGAAAATTACTTAGCACTGATATTTCCACAAAAGGCTTACTTTGCTAGCTGTAAAATGCAAAATAGATGTTCCTTGCTTCTGATCAAGCTGTTTTC
Organism: Phocoena sinus; assembly: GCF_008692025.1. Classification (NCBI taxonomy): domain Eukaryota; kingdom Metazoa; phylum Chordata; class Mammalia; order Artiodactyla; family Phocoenidae; genus Phocoena; species Phocoena sinus. Next base: position 112,565,986 of record NC_045764.1, on the reverse strand, counting down.
TAAATAGCTGCAGAGGTGACCACACAAAAAAGCACAATTCAGTAACAGGATACCTTAGATGAAATTCTCAGTTCACTCATATTTTAAGTCTTTTAAAAAATGACTATAATTTGCTCTAGCAAAGATATTTAAATATTTCCCTCTAGCCAGTCATAAATCTCATTTCTAATCTCGAAGCTTCTGTAATCAAGTCCTCGATAGTTTAAATAAAGCCTCCATTTGGGATTAAACTGCTATTGATATACACACTTATTTCTGATTTTATGTGATATATGAGCAAATATGTCTGAAATGCTTATCAAATGATCATAATTAAAATGTTTAATATCAGAAAGGTGATCCACTAATTTTAACTATTATGTCTGGGGTTTGGTTAAGGGAATGAAGAAATATGAAACAAAAATTTAAGTGGGCAATCATATTGCAAAGTATATATGCTATGCATGCTAAGAAAAACAACAGCACCCTTACACTTGGAGGAAAAGTAAATTTATCCTTTAGTTTCTCTGGCCCAGAATTCTGGAGAACTCAGCTGTTATGAACAAATGGAACCTTCTCTTCCTTCCTCAGACGTGAGACATTTTTCATTGTGTACCAATTATTTTAGACTCCTCCTAGGCAATATTGGGGAGAGTTTGACTTTTCTTCACCTCTTCAAATTTAACCACTGGAATAAACACCTCAAAACACACTGCGGATTCATCTGAGAGCATAAACAAACCAAGCATGAAGTCTCCCAATAGGAGGCCAAGGCGGCTTGGAAACTTGCTGAACAGTAACAGGAAAGTGATATTCTTTGTCTCTGTTTTTTTTAGTGAAACGTCTACTGAGTTTGGTCTGGATTGATGAGGTAACTAAAACCTTGCAAGTTTAAAGGTTAGGTGAAGAAAAATTATACTGTAAAAATGGGAATCTAGAGGCCTGTCAGAGGAGGGGCCACATCTGTCAAAACTCTGTTGGGCTTCTGAGGATGCTGGGACAAAAGCATATGGGTTGCTAGAATGTACTCCGACCGAGCCGACTAGCCAACTTCAACCCCTAGTCAAGCAAGACTACTTGAGACTTTCAGAACTGAAAACCTGGGAGACAATTATTTTCCCTTCATATTACAGCACAAGCAGGGCAGCTCAGCAAGGTTTAGTGAATCATAGCCTAGCATCACAGCCAAATTCAAGCTCCTTTCTGTTAGTCCAGAGCTGCCTCTGGTTAAATAAGTGGTTTGACTAGTTGTTTGATGAAACACTGTCAGATTCAGTGGTCATTCAGTAACACAGTCTGTTCTGTAAATTTTAGTGGTAGCTAAGAAAGGAAGGTCTACTTGGGGTTGAGACTAGCTGAGGAAAAATCAAGAGAAAGCTGACGACGCTGGGAGGAAGGGACAGTATCTAAAGCAGGAATCTGGGGACAATGGGAAAATGTTATTCACAAGGGGCAGCCATTAAACTTTCTATTTCTCTCCATGACTTGCACGTGACCTGTACCAGAGCAGCAGCCAGTCCATATATACCTTTGTGAGAATGAGAAAAACATGTTCCTTTCTTAAGTAAAAGATGTTTGCATTATTATTCTGTTAGGCAACTTGGACAACCATACCGTGAGGCCTGGCTGCTCTGCCTGCCGTTGCTTTCCAGAGTCCAAACGAGGCATCTGTTCTGGCGGCCGACACGAGTATACCCGCCGCACTCCCGCTCACCCTTGCTCATATACACAATTAGCACATGGGGCACACAGGCTGCCACCAGTACTCATACACTGTGATTCCTTGGATGTGGCACCCTTGTTCAGTACACAACCTGAACACCCATATGTGGCGACCCTCCTTAGGGCTGAAAGAACAGAGCTGAAAACAAACACAAATCCACGTGTGTTTTATGCATTTGGATGAACTCTAGCATGGAGAGAGCCAACACTGAGGAGATTTTGTAAAAATAATTCAAATTTAGAAATAAGTGATTTTTGTTGTCCGTTTGTAGGTTTCAATTTTCATGAGACAAACTATACTTAGAAAATCGAGCATTTTAAATGTTCAAAAGCACTACCTTTTAAATTGTGTTCATTACGGGAAAAGAAGACAAACCACTTCCAAATGTTAACATAAAGCATGAGAAGTGAACTTATTCTATCTGAAGGGGGGTGTGGGCAACAAATCCAGAGGTCTGCATTTTGCTGAGATCATGTAGATCCCAAGTTTTCAGAAGTTTACTTTAGGCCATGAATATTGGTGGCTATGTTTGTGATGGGATGGGTTCCGAGCAATCTTCCTGGTGATTACTCAAGTGTGGAGCATAAATTATTACCCCAGGCAAGCACCGACTTAAATGAAGTAGTTTTCTGAAAGTAGAATGTGATTAAACTGTGCATTTCGTTCAAAACATCTCCTGTTTCGCCAATCTCATTGCTCCTGGTGTCTCATCTTCAGGAAGATGGATTCTTGGTGATAATTTGGAATGCTGCAGAATTTTACACACAGATGAGGCTAAGCACATGAGGAATCCATAAGAAATTCTTATCACTAACCCAGCAAGAAAAAGCCTGTCTCTACGTGAGAGAACTGGGGTGAGCCTTTCGATTTTATTTTCTGGTTGCGCATTTATACCTATTTACCTCTCCAAAAGTGCTACTTACTAACCCTGTAAAGCAATCAGTTCTCTGTACTGAAAGCAGGAGTTTTCATCCTTATAGTAAACAGTTCCTTCCTTTGACTCAAGCTCCAGATGAACTGGGTTTCCTCCCTCTGTGCTGCATTAGGACAACAATGAAATGAAGTCCAGGAAGGTCCAGTGCAGTCACAACCCTTCTTGCTTTAATGCGTGTCCTGCTCTACAGTTTTAACGGTCCCTGCACTGCATTTATTTCTCTCAATCATAGGCACACGCCAGGCTGGCAGTTCAGGAAAGATCTTTGGAATGAGGATCCTTTAATCAGTCTAAAAACTGTTTTATCAACGATGTACCTTCCACTAACGATGGTTGACTGACCAGGTATTTTGACCCAGGGAGAGCTTGAAAGTGACCTGGGTGATTCCTTTGAAATCCAGATCCCTCTAAGTATTAGCCATCTCCCCACACACGTTCACAAATGTATGGAATTACTTTTTACAAATGCGTCTGTGTGAGGAACCACTCTGCCTGTGTGGTTATTCTACCCATCCTTACTGGTTATTTTTATCTTTAGGTCAGGCATTTGGCCATTACCCAGTGCTTCGTGTCAGTCAAGTTCTGTAAAACGCACTATGCAAAGTAAGAATGGAATCAGTACCTTCCCCCTTTCATGAGGTAATGGTCCTGAGGCAGAGAAAGGACCAGACAAATACATATTATGGATTACCATTTATTCACCAAATATTCAGTGATGCTAACTGTGGGCCACATACCATCTAGTCTCTGGGACTAGAGTGTTTGTCAGCAACTCACTCAGTTCCCACTCGTCCCTCACTATTCACAGCTACACCCGTGTCACCCATGAGAACCCCCTATCCGGATCTTCCTTGCTTTATTTTTCTTCATAGAATGCATTCCCTTCCAACATACCATATGGTCCCCTTATTTATTTTAGTTAATGTCTAACATCCCTTCTCAAAATATAAGTTCCAGGAAGAAAGAACTTTCTGTCTGTTGTGTTCACTGAGTATTCCCAGTGCTTAGAAACAGGTCCCGGCATACGGTGAGCATTTCATAAATGTTTGTTGAATAAACATACACCGTGGGATTACCTAGTAGAATTCAAAAAAATGCATAAAGCTACAGAAACATAAAGCCTTTTTTAAGTGCTAACTAGTGGGGGGTGGAGGAAAGGGGTATTTCTGATGGAAATAATCTAGAAAGCTGTCACCACCCAAGAGGAAGTCAGCTGACTTTTGATGGAGAAGAGGGGCAAATTTTGACGAAGGGGAAAGCCATTCAAGAGAGGTGCCTGGTTCACGCAGTGGCCTGGTGACAGGGAAGCCTAGGAGGAGACCACCAGCTCCCTTCAGCAGTTTCATAGTTTCGTGGTCACCTTTCTACTGGAGAAGACGCTTATGCCCCTAGGACACGACTGTTTATTACCTGAGCCACGATCCCTCATCGCTCACCATTAGGTTAAGCGTCTGCTGTGTTGAGGGCATTTCGTGTGCTGTGCCGGAACCACACTGATCTAGCCTGCAGAACCTAATGCAAAACCAGGTCCCAGTTCAACCACTAGTTTCTCCACATATTGTGGGAGAGGTCAGCTGCCTTTGGTGGTTCTTTTGCTCAAGAAAATGAAGGCGATAACTCTGTAAATGTATAGTCCCAGTGAAATATGACCCTTGGTTTTCTGTCCAAACAAAACAAAACAGGCCCACAGGTGAAGATAAGCCCACCGACACTGATTCAGGCTCCGAGCAGCCCAAGCGTCCTATAGCACACACACTCAGCTGAGACACTTACTGATGGAGTCATTTTCTGTCCAGTTGTTTCTAAATTATACCAAAGCCTCATACAGTTTTCTTGGCTTAACAGTCTATTCTAGCCTAAACTAGTCATTTAGCCACCAACTTTTTGTTGTTAAAATATAAAAGGAAGACAGAGTCAGAACAAAGTCAGCAAACCCCCTTAGGGCAAATTTCTACCTCAGGTCCTCCCACGCCTTCCACACCTAGATCACAAAACATGCATTTCCATCTAGCAGTGTGTGTTTTCTTAAAAAATAAGGAATGTTTGACCACCTGCTTTTAAAATGATTCCTAGAGTCATGAAAATGTTTTGGTTACATAATTGTCACACTCAGATTTTTAGAACTAATCCCAGACAACTTTTTAGTTCCAACTGAGTCCAAGAAAGAGAAATAGGAAGAGGAGGGAAGAAAAATGGATGGGAAAAAGTAGAAGCGGTACCTCGGGGCCTTCCACTCTGACTGCGGGTGGCGGGGACGACACGATGAAGAGTGACAGACAGTGGTGTGAGGGAGAGGGGACAGGGGCAGGGAGAAAAGAACAAGAAGACAACGAGGTGGGAGGCAGAACAGAAGAAGAGACAGGAGGCTTTGGTGGGGGGGAAGGGAAGGTTCTCTGCCCCTCAGATCTCTAGAAATTATGAATTTCGGAGTATATCTCTTATCCACTCCCTTTATGAAATGCCATCTCAATATCTCCATAAACTCTCTATGGGATGACAGTGCTGGGGAGAAATTTTTCTGAGTTCTGCACTTACAGTAACCACAGTTATTCTAACCCCATAGGCTGGAGGAATAAAGGCATATATATGGCTGTTTAGTCAGGGATTTCCCTAAAAGTTCATGGAATGAAGACATTTATATGGTATGCACAAGCATTTATAGGGCTATTTATTTATCCAAAGATATTGAATATGAAGATATATCCTAATATCATATTATTTAAAAAAAAAGACCCTACTTAATTTCAGAGTAGACTCAATATTCATCTTTGGTGAACTAATTTTCTACTTTCATTTCCAGCTTTTGAAAATATACTTGAAGGACCTTTTATTTCTGTGGGACAAATTTATAACTTTTACCAGTCGAGAGGTTGCATGTTATCTTTTTTTTTTTTTTTGACTTGCTTCTGAGTTCATGAATTTTCCACTGTTTTCAAAAGCAGTCTTCATTTTGATGTGATAATCTGCATATTCATTACACCTTTCTTACCTACACTGGCATCCTTTATTTTTACTATTTCTTTCTTTAGCTTTTTATACAGCATCTTATCAATGAACACATTATATTTGTTAAAATATGCCCATGGGAATACCAACTAAACAGGCAGTTTTGTTATCTCCCCCGCCCCCAATTCAACCTGTCCCTTATTTTTTAATCAGTGAAACACTCATCCTGGTGAAATTCTTTTATGCATTTCTGAGTGTGGCCCTTTGATCACCGGTTCTTCATTTCCTTCACTGTGATATTTTTTTCAGAGATCCTTGCTAAGTGCAAATTAGAACAGGAGTTTCAACCTCCTGCACAATGTTGTAAAATAAATAAATAACAGAATTGTATTTAAATAAACTATTCAAATCCAAGTCAGTAAATGATCTAATTAATTACTCCTTTGGGGCTATGTTATATGTTTGCTTTCCTCTTAGTGAGGTGAAGAAAGTGAAAATACATTTCCAGCTGTTAATGGGATAAATTCCGTAAATGGATAAGGGTCAAAGAAACAAACTCTAATTTGTGTCACATTTGTTTTTAGGCACTTAATTTACTGTTTCTTTAACCCTCTTTGAATGTTCCTTAACAGTTCCGACTTGATTTCAAATGAGCAGTACTGACAGACCCCAGCTGGACGTGAGAGGATACTTTCTGACATTTGCAATGAACGGAGACGAGTTAGGCAAGAAGAAAGACAGATGTCATCCCTCAGAGTTCAGTGTGGGATGCCAGCTTTTAACCAAGTCTGCAGAGACTGGGCAAAATCCAATTTGTCATTATTTATTCCTAAGCATTGCGCTTACACTCTGTACTTTTTCATTCTTATTCGCCATTTACCCAATTATATCTATCCTTATTAGACCCCTGCTGAAGGCAGCATTAAGCCAGAGAAGTCCCATAGCTTAGCTTAATCCTATTATCTCTTGATAAACGGGGACACATGAGGCTCTAGATGGCCAAATTCAGCATAACGCTCCCCTTTTTCCCTCCTCCCCTCCTCTCCCCCAAAGAAAAACGCTGTTGCTCATCGTTATGCCTGATGTAATTAAGATCTGGAAATATGCCCATTCTAATCCTTGCCCGGTATAAGCATCACTGTCAATGCAGAGAAATGAACTGCAGTTATGATGTAAAGGGCTGACACCTCTGTGACATTTACTGATGTGTTGGGCCTCACCGCCACATTGACACGGTGAGGTTTATGCCTTCAGAGTTTTACAATGTCTGCCAAAACAGAGCACGAAACTTGGGGGAAAGAGGGTCTCACGGTGGGGAAGACAACAGGCCACCCTCAGAAGTGAAGTTTTTCAGCTGTGTATTTGGATGTGCACAGGGACAGCTGAGAGGGAGGGAGGGGGCGGAATGAAAGCAGGAGGGAGGGTGAGAGGGATGTGGAGAGAGGGAACGACAGAGAATGTGAAAGAGAGAGAAGGAAGAATGGAGAATGAATGAACTGCCTTGGGAGTCCTAAAGGAATTCCATGGAACAGCAAAATCTTTTGCTTTTTCAGAGCTAATCCTAGACTATCATTTGCCTTATAGAAGATTGCCTGAAGGCCTGTGATAGCAGTAGATCACTGAATCCTCACTGAATTTCTTGTTGAGCTGTAGTTGTAAATGTTTACCTGTATATCAGTGAATCACTCAGGCTGTATTAGAGGCAGAAACACAGAAAAACTGGCAATGCTTATTAAAATATATCTTTTAATATAAACACATGACATGTGACTGACTGTTGAGTTAAAATAAGATCTACTTTATCCCATGGACTTCTTTCAGGCTTTGTGCTGCAATTACCTATGATCCTCTCCCTTCTACTACATGTACTATTTATAACATCAAAAGGGTTTCATGCTTCTTTTCAAAAGGAATTTATTATCCAAAAGGTTACATTTGGGAAGAGAGCCAACTCAAGCCTCCAGAGAAAAAAGGGAAAACAATTCCATTTACTTAGAAACAAATATAATTTTGATAATGTTGGAAATGTCTTTCCCATACTACAGATACATATATGTGATAGAAACCTTCAAACCCCAGCAATTATTTATGAATCGAAGAAAATAAATGTGTTCCGAAGTTCCATCCTGTTAAAAGCAAGAACACATTCTTTTTGTCCCAGAAAGAGGGAACTGGCAAAGAAGGGGATTGCCAGAAGGGTTAAGCGCAAGCAGAGTTTTGCACAAAACTGGAGATCAAGAAATATTGATTGGCTCTTGTTAAGATGGAGGGATTGACCGAGGAAAAGTGCCCCTAGAGTTTCAGTGTTCTTTTGACGCTGCCAACTCCTATAAGAATTTTGCTGCAACCTCTAGGGATTGTGAGCTGCACTTTAAAAGCATGGCTTTAGAGCCCTTCTTAACAACACACAAGTAGGAATTCCTTTGGGAGCAACTTGTTTTATTTTATTGTCATCGATAACATTAGCATTAATGATGTGACATAGTGACGGATGGGTAAAGAGGTGGCCTGAACGAGCACCTAGGGGAGCGTGCCTTTGATCCCAGCTGGGAGTCTCCCAGTTTGGGGGCAATGCTAGTCCACGTTCTGCTGGTAGAGGCTAATTAGTAATGGCAGTACTGATGCTATATTAATAATACATAAATATATGCTATATGACATATTTAATAATAATAGGTAGACAGATAGATAGATAGATAGATATGTGGTAAACATATATGTATTACCCTTGCCAGAGCAAGCTTTAAACATAAGCTCAGGCAACATGCATGCATTTAACACTGAAAAAGAAAGGGATACCCCTAATGAACGTGCATTATCAACGTGCAGTATCAAAGAGTGTTTGTTTTCAAATATGTGGGGTATAGTTGCTTCACAACGTTGTGCTAGTTTCTGCTGTACAGCGAAGTGAACCAGCCATATGTATACATATACCCCCTCCCTTCTGGATTTCCCTCCCATCTAGGTCACCACAGAGCACTGAGTAGAGTTTCCCGTGCTATACCGCAGGCTCTCACTAGATATCTATTCCATACACGGTAGTGTATACATGTCAATCCCAGTCTCCTAATTCATCCCACCCCACTTTCCCCCCTTGGTATCCATACGTTTGTTCTCTACGTCTGTGTCTCTATTTCTGCTTTGCAAATAGGCTCATCTGTACCATTTTCCTAGATTCCACATATATGCGTTAATACACAATATTTGTTTTTCTCTTTCTGATTTAGCCAGGACATGGAAGCAACCTAAATGTCCATCAACAGATGAATGGTTAAAGAAGATGTGGTACATATACACAATGGAATATTACTCAGCCATTAAAAGGAATGAAATTGGGTCATTTGTAGAGACGTGGATGAACGTGCATTTGCTGACCTTAGTTGGCATAACAAAATCAGCCGAAACTAGGACTTCAGCACAAAGAAATATTAAAGAGCATCAGTTTATAGTAACAGTACACTTTAATTGCATGTTAATTTTCCTTTGCCTTATATTGACATAGTGATATTAGTTATGTCAAATAGAAGGCAGTATTCTTTGGCCAGAACTGACAATAATTAGGAAAGCTGCATAGCCATGATGGTTCTACCTTCCCTGATACCTAGGACCACCGATGAAGTCACTGCATCTGAAGAACTCCCTGAAAGGAGAGACTTTAATGTGATGGGGGTCAAAGAGTTCAAGGTAAATTGAAGGTCATGAGATGAAGGCTCAGGGTGAAGAATTTTCAATCCTGGACCTCAGCACAGAAACCAGGATATCAAAACAAGATGGGAACACAAGAACTGTATTTTCCATTTGCCAGTACCCCATGTTCAAACACTTGACAATTCTGTATCACTATTTGAGTCTTAGCTCATGAGATCACAGGGCTATCCAAGATCATTAATAGGAGTCCCTGTTTTCCCCACAAGCAACTTGCTAAACACACAAAATTCATCAGATCTGGTAGCAGCTCTGCAAAACATAGCGAACTCAACACAATAGTTTTCAGGTATGATATAAATCAAATTGTACTTCATCTGTCTCAAGGGGTGGGGAGACTGGCGGAGTTCTAATCATATACATATTTAAATTTGTAATCAGACTCTTTGGGAGTACAGGCTGCTGTGTTTACCAGAAGCTCGTCTCCAAGGTTTCTGGGGACCGAGGAGCATTGGTTGTAAATCCTGTCATTTCGGTGACTTAATATTTTATATTATCATGATATTAGCATAATTGTCACCTCTGCATTGTAGCATTTTATGCGTTTCCAGTGTAACTTTTGATGCTTTACTAAAGTCAACAAAAATTCCCATTATTCCCTCTTTTAGAGCACATTTGGCATGAAGTATTAAGGTTGATTTAATGTTATTAGCGCTTAAAGTGGTTCAAAATCCATGAATATACACATCCATCTCCCAGTTCACCATAACGCCGCCATAAAATGCTAGGAGATGGGTGATAAACATTTCCTCTCCTTTTTTTTCCTCTTTCCCTAATTTTTCCTGCTGGAGGCTCTGCCTCTACCCAGAGGGCATGCGAGTGTTGCCAGTTCCCCCACACAGATCAATCACTAGGGCTTCCACTTGCCCAAATAATAACCCAACAGGAGAGCTTGGCTCAGCTGCAAGCCTCATTAAAACTATTCTCAAAGTAACAGCAAGGTTTGGGGAGCACTCGACTTGGATCGGACTCTGCATATTTTCCAAGATAATGACCAGAGAAGAAGCATTAGAGGACACAGACCCTTTTATTTGTGATTTTTGGCAAGTTACAAAAAATAGTGAAGCAAAACTAACTATTTCAAAGGATGTCCAATGGCAAAATCTTGTTTAAAATTCTTAGGGAAAAATTATTACTATGGTAAAACTACTGAGGCTTGAAGGGCTGCAAGGGGTAAGTGAACTTGGAGAGAGTTAGAAGCTCTGATTTGCCAGCTTCTAGATGCAAAATGCTTAATCAGAACAAGCGGGGAAATGTAAATCCAGTATTTATCGTTCCTCATGGATCCCAAAATGTTCCATAAGCTGTTTATGTGACCATAAGTATTGCGTGTGTGTGCGTGTGTGTGTGACACAACTAAGTTACCCCTACTCGGGTTTATGAATGGACGGTGAGAGCAGAGTTAACGTCGAAGCATAGGAATCCCAAGTTGATTTTTTCCCGTGGATCCTTGTATTATATCTTCTTGGGATGTTTTCAGAGACATTCTGGAAATATGTGCCTTTACCACAGCAATCTAATGTTTCTATAATTAAGGAGGGAGAAATTGAAAAGGTTCCAAGAAGAGCAATCTCTCCCACTCACTAGATCCTATTCACAACCACTCCCACTAGGCTGTGAATAGGATCTAGAAAAAATAAGTCAGCATTAATAAATGCAGGGTGAAACAAAAGGCTAAAGGGTGATTTTACAATTGCATTTGTGTATATGAAATTTTTTATGAAAAGGGTATTGACAAACTCTTTTCCATCTCCAAGGAAGACAAAACAAGATTCATGCTAATAAGGTAAAAACAATCCTTTAAGTGAGAGAGAAAGAAGAAATCCGACTCTAAGTTTTTAAAAAGAAACACTCTTTAAAATAGGCTGCATTTGAAAATGTTATTCTCTGTTAAGCGTCGTCGTCTCTGAGCGGTTTCCAAAAGTCTGCGGAGGAGGACAAAATGACTAAAGCAAGACAAAAATGTGTAGCAAGCAAACATAATACTGTATGCACAAATGAGGAGGCCCCCATGTCTCTGAAATAATACCGCAGAGGCAAAAGGACCAGGAAGAAAAGTCAAGCAAATAGGCAAGACCAGAATCCTTAAATAATGAAGTTCTGGTATTTGCTTATTCCCCACATTTTACAATGACAAAACAGAAATATAACTGCCCAGAAGAAAGATGGATTCGGAATGAGAAAATGAATGAAATACTCATAAGTGTTTAAATTGGGTAATACTAAATTGACAATGGAGGGGTGTATCTTTTCCATTAAGTACTGTTCAAGTATGATCAAAGTTGTGTTGCAATACCGACATTCAGAGATGGAAGATTAATATTTATTTGCTTCCACTTCTTATTCTAATGATAACTCTCTACTTAATTGGCCTAGTTAATTTATGAAATCAAATCTAGATCAGTGAAATTGACAAGTAGTCATTGAGGAAAGGATATTACAGTATAAAAGCATGAAGGAGAGCAGTATAGATGATATATGTTAAGCTATTAAGCAAGTCACTGTAAAGTGAATTACAATGAGCAAAAACGGAATGTATTTTACTGTGTCAGAAACATTTTTATGCAATGTACAAACTTTATGTTGAATGGTCAATCTCAAGAACCTGATTTCTCTTTCTGAAAGCCCATATCTATTTTTAGATACAAATCAATATCATCAAAAAGGAAGTAAAGTGTACACAGGACCTGGCACTAAGGAAAACCATTACTGCGTTTTCAGGTCAATTTTAACAGTACATTCTTCTGCACCTTTTAGAACTCTTCAAGACAGTTCTTAGCTTTCATGGGGAAAAGTATATCCATGGCTACTAGTATACCATTTAGTTGCTCATCAAATGGGCAATAAAGCTCTTTTCCCACCTCAAAGCGAGGATGGCTATGATGCTTCTTTTGGAGGGCAGAGAAGCCAGCTAGGCAGCTGGCGTATTTCACTCTGGTCCAGGCCCCCTCTTGTGGCTGAACGCCAGGGTGAAGTGACACAGTGAGAAATTGCTTCCCTCTCAGAGGGAGGCACGTCATTTTCTCTCCCCTTCCCAAAGGCCAACTGCGTTTCCTCTGGCGGTTAGGTTTACCTTCACCCCAGACACTCCTAACCAGAACTGGGAATACTTCTTCAAACAAAGAACCCTCAGCAAAACATACAGTAATTGTCTGATGAAAAACAGAGGAACCAAATGGCTCTGGATATTTTCTAAACTAATATCAGCTCAAAGATCTGTTTAGAAAATTAAGCATCTTGGGACTTCCCTGGTGGTGCAGTGGTTAAGACTCCACGCTTCCACTGCAGGGGGTACGGGTTTGATTCCTAGTTGGGGAACTAAGGTCCCACAGGCCGCACGGTGTGGCCAAAAAAAAAATTAAGCATGTTTTAGGTCTTAGTTCTTCCTAGATTGAACTGAAACTTTGACGCATAAAAAGTTAAAATAGGTAAAAATGTAGCATCTGTATGCTTTGCACATAGTGAGCCCTCAGCAGTCACTGAGTGAAATTGACAAAATCAGGCCTATGATTTTTGATGCCAAAAATGCACCAAATTTGTTTTCTTCTAATTCTTTTTAATATTTATTAGTTGCTGCATCTAATAAGTACATCAAGTATCCAAACGCAAGTAAGGCGGAAAGTCTTTTATATATTCAATATCATTATTCTTAAAACTTTAGAGATTGTTAAGATCCACTAACTCTGAACATTCTCCAAAATTAAATCTGAGAGCTTCTCTTCATTTTATTTCTTGAGAGCGTATCATGTTAAATCAAAACTTTTATGTTGATGACTCAATTATGTCCTGAACTGGTTTTATCTTTCCATCTATACTGCTCTTAAAAAAATTCATTTAAAGTTGGGGGTGGGAACACATATCAGCTTTGGAATCAATCAGAGAGACGTTCAATTCCCAGCTCTCAGCTCACAGGTTACATTACTTCGGGTAAACTGCTATATCTCTCTAAGATTCAGTTTCCTCATCAATAAAATGGAAACAATAAAAATTCTTCCTTCACTTGCTGATAGTTTAAATTTACTAAAAATATGTTAAGTACGAGGCCCTGCACATAGTAAATGATTAATAAAGGTTATCTCATTTTATTAAATCATTGATACGACAATTCACCATAGTCACCCAAACCAGAAACCTGGACATAATATATTTTCTTTTCTATTCTTCACCTCCCACATTATAAAGTTTTGCTAGTTTAACTTCCTAAATCATTCTCAAATTTATGCCTTCTCTTCACCCTTCCTTTCTTGCCCTGAGTCATGGTATGATCCTTCATCCTCCCGCTCCTTACTCATCACTCTAAAAAGTTAATTCTTTTCTGATTCAAAAGTAATACATTTTCATTGTTAAATAAAAAAGAGTACAGGGCTTCCCTGGTGGCGCAGTGGTTAAGAGTCCGCCTGCTGATGCAGGGGACACAGGTTCGTGCCCTGGTCTGGGAAGATCCCACATGCTGTGGAGCAGCTAGGCCCGTGAGCCATGGCCGCTGAGCCTGTGCATCCGGAGCCTGTGCTCCGCAACGGGAGAGGCCACAACAGTGAGAGGCCCACGTACCGCAAAAAAAAAAAAAAAAAAAAAAGAGTACAGATGTGTAAAATTTAAGGTGATTGTCTCCTATAATTTTATTTCCCCGGGAAAAAAAATTAAGTTTTCTGTGTAGTGTTTCCATTTTTTTCTAGGCATACATTAAGACACATGTTTTCTGATTGTGTATGCAGTTTCCTTGATTATTTTTATTGAACGCATTGTAGTTTCCTTTTCAGTATAATTTAGCTACAACTCATTATCACAATTATATTCCATTTTATAAATTTATGGTCAAATTTTAATCCTTCATTAATATTTGCACAAATTACTCCTTCAAACCTCCTAACAGGGGCTTCCCTGGTGGTGCAGTGGTTAAGAATCTGCCTGCCAATGCAGGGGACACAGGTTCGAGCCCTGGTCCGGGAAGATCCCACATGCCGCGGAGCAACTAAGCCCCGTGCGCCACAACTACTGAGCCTGCGCTCTAGAGCCCACGAGCCACAACTACTGAGCCCGTGTGCCTAGAGCCCATGCTCTGCAACAAAGAGAAGCCACAGCAATGAGAAGCCCATGCACCACAACGAAGAGTAGCCCCTGCTCTCCACAACTAGAGAAAGCCTGAGTGCAGCAACAAAGACTCAATGCAGCCAAAAATAAAATAAATTTAAAAATAAATTAAAAAAAAATAAAAATAAAGGAGTTGGTATACATATTTTTTTTAAAAAAAACCTCCTAACAATTTTCTTTCTTATAGTCTTTCCCCACTCAAATCTATATTTTATGAAGCAAACAGAATAATCTATCTAAATTCATGGGACACTAGCATTACTGCTTAAAGTCCTTCACTGATTCCCACTGCACTGGAGAAAGTCCACATTCCCTAGGATGGGGTACACAGTCTTCAATGGTCTAGTCCCTGCCAATCTCTCCAGCTTCATACCATTTCCTTTCTCTGCCTTAGTCTTTCACCTCTCAGTTCCTTGAATAGTACCATATGTCACATTTTCTCCACTTTCTACAATAGAATGGCTTCTCTTCTCCCCTTTGTTCTAGAACAGGGGTTAACAGACCTTTTATATTGAACCAGGCTTTGTGGGTCATATGGTCACAACTACTTAACTCTGCAGTTGTAATGCTAATGCAGCCATAGACAATAGATAAATGAATAAACGTGGATATGGTTCCAATAAAACTTTATTTACAAAAACAGGCAGGCTAGGGCTTCCCTGGTGGCGCAGTGGTTGAGAGTCCGCCTGCCGATGCAGGGGACGTGGGTTCGTGCCCCGGTTCGGGAAGATCCCACATGCCGCGGCGCGGCTGGGCCCGTGAGCCATGGCCACTGAGCCTGCGCTCCGCAACGGGAGAGGCCACAACAGTGAGAGGCCCGCGTACTGCAAAAAAAACCCCAAAAAACAAAAAACAGGCAGGCTAGATCTGACACCTCTTGTTCTAGACTAGTTTTCAGCTCAGGGGACACTCCTTCCAGTAAGCCTCCCTTAATACTTCAATTTCCACCCCTGTTCCCATAATACTCAGTGCATGGACACACTGCCCTATAAAACTATCAGTTATGTGTTTGTTTCTTTCAATAGACTCAGAGCTACTTGAAGACAGGACCTGTATTTCCTTCATCTTTGTGCATTCAGCACTTATATGCATAACACTTAATAAGCATTCAATAAATATTCATTAAAATAATAAATAAATGAGTGTCACCGAAATTATTTTTTAATTAGTATCTCTCTCTCTCCAGAAAACATTCCAATTAGGTGATTCCCGCAATACAAAAGCTAATTAAATTCATCAATTTCTTTCTTCCAACATTTCTTAACCAGGAGTTGCATCAGAATCATCTGAGGGGCTTTGAAAACACTGACACTACTGGGGCTTCTCACAGAGATTAGGCTTCAGAAGGTCTAGATGAAGCCTTGCATCTGACTGTTTCACATGCCTACTAGGTGATTCTGACACATGTTCCAGTTCCATGATGTGGATAGAAAGCCATCATTTCTTTTCCAATCTCCCAGTTTCAATCAACCAACCTCCAAGTCTCCCTTACCCATGTGGACAGCCCTTCTCACACCTGGATCTTCTAAGAATCCTACCGGCCTTCCCAGTAGTCAGCTCTACCATTCCTGTGTTTTTCACCCCTCATAGGGAAAAAAAAAAAAATGACCTTCCTCAAATACCTGCAAACCTGTCTGGAACCTTTAGGTCTCTGCAAAATCCCTGTGAGTATGTTGTAATACTCTTTACTTCTGCCTTGTTCCCATCTTTTTATTTTTGACCACAAATACTCTGCAAAGGTCAAGCAAACACACTTATTGTTCTCTGAAGGAACTTCACATTTAGGTCCACCGCTCTGATTGAGTTTAAGCCTTTTACTCTTTTTAAATCGTTTCCCTCTCTATTCTATCTGTACATTTTACTATAAGCTTTTGAAAATTCTCTTGGAAAGTAAAATAATATAGTCATATTAATAATAAATGCCTCCATCTTTTGTTTTTGCCTTGTAATCTACCCCACATTCCACCCCAGATACGCACACACAGCCAAACCTGCTTTATCACAGGTTTCTCTGAGTAAAAGACAACTCCATCTGTCAGTTGCTCCGGACAAAAGTCTCATAATTAACCTTGCCCCCATGAGCCAGTAAATCCTATGGGCCTGACTTTCACTTATACAGAATCTCACCACCTCCACGGCTACCGCTTGGCCCAGGTAACCACCATCTCTAGCCTAGAAAATTATAATACCTTCCTTGTCTTCCTACTTCCACCCTATTCTGTTAAAAAAACAACAGCTAGAGATATTTCTTTTTAAAAATAATGCCTTTATTGAGATATTTATTGACATATATATCACACTAGGCATATTCTTTTAAAACCTCAGTCAAATCATGCCACTTAAAGGCCATGAGGGTTCCCCCACTCTCTCAGAATAAAAACAAAACTCCATACACAAGCCTCTAAGACTCCCAACATCCTACAAAGCCCTCCTCCCTCTCTGACCTGATCCCTTCCCCTTCCTCCAGCTCACACCTCGCAGCCACACTCATCATCTGGACAGCTCTTCTCCCAGATGTCGGCATGACTAGCTCCCTCCCTTCCTCAGATTTTTGCTCAAATGTCACTTTCACAGTGAGACCTACCGTCATCAACAATTTATCACTGCAATCACCTCTAGCCCCAGAACTTTCTCCTGCCTTTTCCTCCATAGAACTTTTAATTATTTTTATTATTTTAATTATTTGACATACTATATTTTACTCTCCTCCCACTAGAATATAAGCTCCATGAGGACAGAGAATTTTCTGTGCCCTTCTGTAAGGACCAAGACTGGACCGTAGTAGGTGCTCAATAAATATGTGTTGAATAAAAAATAAAATACTCTTCAAATTTCCTCCTCTCACGTTTCTGCCTTACAGTGTCACTCAAACTTCCTATTGGTAATGCCCTCTTTAAACTCTAATAGGAAAACAAGTCATTTGACAACTTTATTCCTACCTATGTATGCTTTTTTAAGGATGTTGATATCAACTACTCTCTTATTTTCATTTATCTAACATGACACATAGACATTTAGACATGAAAGTCATCTAAACATGTATCAAGCCCATCTCCTTCATGTCACACATCAGGGGGTGACAATGAGAAGCAGAGTCAGGACAAGAAGGAGGAATCAGACTCCTAAACCCCATTCCAGTGCCTATTCCTCTGAACCACACTGATCCATCTGTTACATCCTCAACACGAGCCCCGCTATATGCTTTCTGTTTGCTGTGGCCTAAAACAAGGGAGGACTTGCTTTCTACCTATGCATTGATCAGACAGCTTGGTATAACACTTAAAATCATAAGGTTGGCAGAAGGACAGGCAGACAAAAAGTATGGTTGTGGGATTACAGCCCCAGCGCCTCCAGCTAGGGTGACGTGCCTCTCAAGTCCCCGTGTGAAAAATGGAAATGACAATGTTCATCTTACAGATTTGCTGTGAGCATCCAGTGTGATAATAGATGTGAAAGCACTTTGGAATTCCTAAAGCTAGGCAAACATAAGTTTGTTATCAGCCCTGAACAACTATCTAAGATGCACAGTGATTTGTTGTGAAAAAGACTGGAGGACAGTGTATAATTGGCTAAGTGCAAACTTATCACATAACTAGAGAAATTGCTCAAAGTCACGTGGTAGATTATTAGCATCCCTTACGTAAAGAGACCAATATTCTCATGTGCCCCACAGATCCTGAATTCGCTTTTAAGTTTCTCAAGGTTGGAGTCCAACGTGTACTCAGACTGGATGCTCAGTAAATAGAATTTCTCTCAAATAAGGCCATCTTTCTTAAAGTGGGTCTGGTTAACTTTACTTTGAATCTGCAGGGAATGAACTTTGTAAAAGTTCATTTCCATTGTTCTTATACTAAATAATGGGAAAAAAAAGTCCAACATAGCTCTTTGATAGAAACTAGAATGTTACCATCAGGTATAAGATCCTTTGGCAACTGCTAAAGATGTGATCAGCCTAAATGAACCATCTTACATATGTTTGGGGAATTCTCACCACTAAAGATTTTTACTATGAAGTAGGCACAAGGCTAGAATTAACTTTGGAAGTCTTTTTCCTTCCTTCCTTGGGTATCTCTATCTAATAGGAGTTGGTTTCGCGGCAAAACTTGATTCTTTGAACAGTTATTTCTGTTAAGCCTGTGGTTCAATAGGTCCCTATCCTTATAGTAATGGGATTTGTTCCAGCGAAACATTTCTTTCATATTGACAGTCCTAAATGCTTAGTAAAACAAGTTATGGAAGACTGTGTCTTCCAAAGACGGTTACATGAATCTATCGATCTCACATGCCCTTCTTACAAAGTGATGTCAACACTCCTCCGTCAAGAGATGCGATCTACGTTCCCTCTCCTTGAACATGGGCAGAACCCTGTGCAAGCCACAACCTAAAGAATATGGTGGAAGTGATACTACATGACTTCTGAGATTGGTTATTCCACCGGCTCTCTTTCTTTTGGGACCCTGACCCTTGGAACTTAGATATCATGCTGTAAGGAAGCTAGGCAGTCATGTGGAAAGATCACAGGCAGGTGTTGCAGCCAAAGTTCTACGTGAAATCTCAGCTGATAGGCAGCGTCATCCACGTGGGAGTGTCTGCAGAGGACCCCAGCCTCAAGCCTTTGACCAGCCCAACTGACGCCAGGTAAAGCGGGGAAAAGCTATCCCTGCCAAATGCCGCAGAAACTGCAGATTCATGAGGAAAATAAATGGTGTCATTGTTTCAACCACTAAGTTGTTATTTAAAAATTTTTTAATTAAAAAAAAAATTTAATTGAAGTATAGTTGATTTTTACAATGTTATGTTAGCTTTAGGTGTACAGCAAAGTGATTCAGATATACATACATATATATATAGTCTTTTTCCAATTCTTTTCCATTATAGGTTATTACAAGATATTGAATATAGTTCCCTGTGCTATACAATAGGTCCTCTCAACCACTAAGTATTTTTTTTTTTTTTTTTTTTGCGGTACGCGGGCCTCTCACTGTTGTCGCCTCTCCCGTTGCGGAGCACAGGCTCCGGACGCGCAGGCCCAGAGGCCATGGCTCATGGGCCCAGCCGCTCTGCGGCATGTGGGATCTTCCCGGACCGGGGCACGAACCCGTGTCCCCTACATCGGCAGGCGGACTCTCAACCACTGTGCCACCAGGGAAGCCCAACCACTGAGTTTTGGGGTGACTTTTTTATGCTACAATAATCAGAACACATATCTTCCTACTTTCACATATACATTTCCATCGGTCAGTTAAGAAGTCTAAAGCCTGCCTAGTAGACAAGAGTTAAATTAACAACCGGAGAGTGCTTAAGAGCAAGAATGAAAACATTGTAGTCAACAGCCTCTCTCAAAAATTATCAGCCCAGGTCATTGCAAGGACCTGCACTATGAAAAAGAACCTTTAAAAAAAAAAAAAAAAGCTTATTCTAGAAAAACTAGATCTCGTTAACACAAGGAAAGCCATGTGGACTTGGTATTTGCTTTGAATTACTATCTACGAGATCAGGGTTGACTTCCAGTATTTCTCTACTAGTTGTGAGACCCTGAGTGAATTACACACCCTTTTGTGCCTCACTTGCTTCATGTGTAAAATGGATATAATTGTACCTGCTTCATGCAGTTGCCACAAGAATTTAAAGAGTTAATATTTATAAAGTACTCTATGGTTGGCATATAGAGGTATATGCTTTTGTTTTTTAAACTTCCTCTCCATTGATCATGGCTGTGGATAGAAAAGCATCTGATGATTCACCTTTATTTATCTTGTATTTATTATAATTCTCAATTAAGGCAAATTTTAAAAAGATTTATACGTTTGATTATTCTGTCCTCATCCCTTGACTAGGAGTGAAGTTTGAAATGGATTGATGCTTTCCAAAATAGACTTTCAGAAAATGTTTTTAATTAGTACAAGGAAATCATCAGTAATGAATATGGTGGGAAATACCACGCTTCTCTTGGCATGTTCTGACCAAATTACAAGAACTATAGGAAATAATGGTTTCACTGCTTGCTTATCAAATCAAAGGCAACAACCCTGCAGATTCAGGCTTCCAGAATCCAACTGGGTCTTAATTGTGGCCAGGAGGCTCAGAACTCAACTTCAAAAGTTTCACCAGAATGTATTCAATACAAGGTAAGAGTCCCTTTAACAAATTTTTAAAGTGCGGCATGCCTATCTTGCTCTAATTCCTGCTGTATAACAACTGCACTGCTGAATCAATGCTCGATAGGGCTGATGGTGATTGTGATTTCATAGGGAGGGTAAGGATGAGGGAAAATACAATGATGCCCACTCTTGTAATAAGGCATGACCTTGTCTCGTGAGAGACAATATTTTGTGAAAGTGCTCTCAGAATTGGGTCCGGACAAGAGAGAGTATGAGTTAGACCTGCTGAGCAGTTTTCTGAATCTCTGGAATTAATGCCTTCATTAATATTTTAAAAAATAATTATCTTAGATTGATGTGCATAAAGCAGCATCCACAGACAGGTCCATATTTTCAGGAGAAAAAAAAAAAACCTTCCAAAAAATAAATGTACTTATTTGCTTATTACTTATTTCGACTTTGGCTTTCAAAACAGGAGACAGACTGTTTGTAAGAAGGGACCAAGTGACCACACTTTAAGGGTTTCTGTTAACACATGGAGCTCAGCTTTCATATTTTCTACAGATCTTTATGCAGTTATAAGTTTACATACTCATGTATTTATTAATTCAGCTTTTCTGCCTTTCATGAATAAATTATGCTTAGCTAATTTCCATACGAGCCTGGTGGCCTTCTCTAGGGTTTTAAATCAGAGAGTCTGGTAAAATTTTATGTACATTCAACGGCAGTTTGTAGATACATTCAAAAGCATTTGACGTCATCCCGAACTGCTGAAAACACTTCTGGGAGGAAACAATGACAGTTATCATTCCCAGATAGGTCACACTCGCACTTCTGGGGGGCAGGACAGCCTGATCAAACAGTTTGTCCACTGCTGTGACAATCACTGTTACCACAGTGCTAGTTGGGGGTGTTTGCTCAAATCAAGACTAAAATAATTAAGATGTTTGAGACTCACGTAATCCATCTCTAGTCTAGTTCAAGTCTCTTTGACGTGCATTTTATTTGCATTGTGAACATGATGATTTATCACACCTCTTATTCTCTGGGGAAAAATCGGGAGCCAACAATGGCAACTTTGAGAGATTTTGACTTTCGCTGAACACAGAAAATCATTAGTTTTAAATCTAAAGGCTCCTTATTGATTCTGAGGCCTCAGCCACACCGCACATGCTACACACTACTTGTATTAACTAAGTCAAGTCACAGCCACTGCATACAAAGGACAGCGGGGCTCCACCTAGACAAGGTTGAAAAAGCCGGGGGGGAGGGGCTATGTGTGAAATTTTCATTTACCTTTCTAGGTACCTTGCTCAGCCGAGTACAAAGCAACTACTATTGGAAACACAGATGTTTTCATGTTGTCCTTTTCTGAATTTCAGTCGCTCCAAGCCAAGCAGCTAGAACTTCATGTATAAAGTGAGTTCTACAATACCTCAAGTAAAAACTGAATCCCATGATTTTCTCCTCCGGTGTGTGGCAGTTTAATCTTTAAGTAGGATCTCAATTCAAATGAAAGCTAGAGTGTTTTCCATCCACTTTCCCCCAAAGAGAGGAAGTTAGCTGTTTTGTCAATTTACACACTCTTATAATGACATCTTCTGTATATACATATAAAAACACGAAAGATGTATTTGATACGATGTATGTGTTGAGTCCAAATGCAGAAGAATCTGAGCTTCAAAATCCATTAGTCTTTTCTTCCTTAAATTCCATTTCAGGCAATTCAGCTACTGAGTGGGTACACACACATACCCAGGGGGCAGCCCAAACCTACTAACTTAAAGTCCTGGTTTTGAGGGTCAATTACAAGCCAGATAGCAACTTTAAGGGCACCAAGATTATTTCAACTCACAGATAGATTTAGAAAAAGAGAACCAGTAAGTGAGAACTTCAATTAACAAGTATATTACGGACGTGAAACTTTCAGCCTAACTTTTCTTTTATCAGTGCCCTCAAGGAGGATGAACAAAGTCTTCAGCCTCCCCCATGTCATCCCTAAAGGTATACAGTTGCTAGACAAACAACAGTAATTTAATGCTAATAATATTTACTTGATAACTAAATTAATGACTACTACTTCATTATGTGAATATTTGTTAAGAGGTTAAACAAAACTTCTTGCTGATCATCAACAGCTCTTTTAGTGTTTGTTTTTTTATTCTGAAAATCTAGAATGTGAGGCTCTAGTTAGGAAAGGCCGCAGCCTCCCATGGAATGGTCCTGGCTTTAATGCTCAAATGGACCTGGTTTTTAATCCTGCCTCCACCATGGTTCAGACCCTTAAGGTGAGGCCTGTGGTCCCTCTCTAGCTTCTCCAAACAGCTCTGCCTTCTGTGCCACAGAGTCCATCCAATACTTCTGGGCAGTGAGTCTCTCATCTCTCCTATAGAAGCACCCAGAGCACATTCATCCTGCTTCTGTGTTCTTCATTTATGCTCCTCTACCCCTCTCCCCATCCTCTATACATTCTGACTTATCCTTCTAGAGAGGCTCATGTGTCAGCTGCTTAGACACTCCTTTTTCAAAACTATTATTTTACTTATTGTCAGCACCACACAATTTAGTATTTCATTATCTATGATGTATCTATTTGACCCCGTGTGATTCCACAAATGATTTGAGGCTAAACTGAGAACACATGCAACTGAATAACGATAATGATCATATATTCCTTATATATGTAGAATGGAAACAAGGAATATATAAATAAATAGAATATCAAAAATATATTTTGTAAAAAAAAGAAAAAGAACACAGTGACCTTTTCAAATTTAATGTATAGAGGTTAAGCATATTATATCCTACAGCTCCACCACTTACAGGCTATATGACCTTAGATAATTTACATAAAATTTCCTAAGTATCAGTTTCTTCATTTGTAAAATGGGGATGATAACAGTAGACATTTTTGGTGAGAATTAAACAAGATAACAAATGTAGAATTCTTTAAAAACTGGGACATAGTATGTGCCCAACAAAAGCTAACAACACCACTAGATATAATAATTGAATAAATATGTAGTCCTGTTTTGGTTGAATAAGTCTACAATCCATAGTTACTTGTAAGCATGGGACTGAGTTCCTAACTGCTGTAAACTTCTTAAAGACAGGAGCCATACTGAAAACATTTTCACTCTAGTGATCATAGTGGGCACTTAGCAATTTCTTAAGCATGGTCAATTAAAACAGTTTAATTTATTGAGTTGACAGGATGAAAGGTTTCATTTACTTATTAATTCATTCAACAATATTTATTGAGCATTTACTCTGTGCAAAGTAGGGAAACTTTGTCTCAGCAATTGATAGTCCCTGACACTATGGATCCGTAAATAAAAGTGCAAATGGGTATCATGAATACATAATTTGTTTGATTATTGATCATTCAAGTGAAAAGAACCCCTGGAGAGTTTAATAATGGGTGATTCAAGGCGACACATACACACATTAAATGTATCAAAGCAGGATCCCTGTTTACCGCTTCCATAGTGAACGGAAGGAGAATAGTAACAACGACGTGAAGATGATGATGAAACTAATAATGATGATAATAACAGCGAACATTAGTTGAGCGCTTACTATGTACCAGGACTCATGGGTCACAGGTGTGGAGGGTCTGGGCAACTACAAAAGCTGCCAAACAAGCCCCGCCCTGGACATCCCAGGGCCCAGCAATTCTCTGAACAAAAGCTTTGCACTTGGCGTCGTACAGGAACATACAAACAGCTCCCAGCTCCTCTCCGAAAAGGGCCCTGAGACCATAAATCAAAGAGCCATCGGCATGCACGACGGCCAGTGAGGGTAGACAATATGCTCAGCACAACTTGTGTCACAGCTGCATCCAGGGACAATACATGTTTAGAGGAACAAGTGCCTACCGGCTTCATCTTCATCGTTATGCAAGCCCACAGGAATCCAAGGTCTATCTTAAACTGAATATGGAAAAATTAGGAGGGGTGGATCTCTCAAAAAGCTGCATAGGGAAACTGTGGCTTCTCGGTCTCTGCTACATGCTGGCGATGTTGCCCATGCCCTGGCATTAATTCAGAGGGCAGGATCTCTGACACACCGTGTCACCGGGAGCGAGCTATTTCAACAATAGATTACTGTCATGTACTTGGCCAGTGCAGCCCTCACTCTTACCATGAGTTAGGCCCAATTCATTTGAGCTATAAAAGTGAAAAAAATTAACAACAATAATAATCATGAACCTTTTACACACACGCTGGCTTCACTAGCGAGTCCCACACAGAATATGAAACTGGAGGCTACCAAGTAGATTTGTGGCAATGCCCGAGGGACTCCAGATTCCAAAAAGCAATGAATGCAATAGGCAAATCCATAACTGCAGTTTTCTCATGTGTGACAGATATAATATCCCTCATTTTACTTAACTGTTTTGGGATATCATGTGTGAATGAGCACAATGGAACAGAAGGAAAAAAAAAAAAAAGGCTTACACAAACTGTGAGCAGGGACCGCAGCTTTTGATGGGCTCTGGCTCACCTCTTGGGGACGCGGGCATGCTCGGCAGTGACCTTCTGGCTAGGGCAAGCCTTTTGGATAGGTCATGCCAAGGATCCAACACGAAACTCCCCTTGCACTTCAGCCGAGGACAGGCCATGTGCTGCACACACCTATCATCTCAATTGTAATCGTTTTCATACGGAGACCATGACTCTAAATAAAGTTCATGGTCATATCACATGAACCAGTTACAGCAGTTATCGCAACACAACTGAACTCCTTGGTAGACTGCAACATAAATTATTCCATTGTGGAATTTGAATTGAGTTGATTAGGGGCACAGGTACTTGAGCCAAGGGTTACCTGACTCCAGGCATATTTTCTTTGCCTTAGTTTATCCATTTGTAAAATAAGATGAATAACACTGATGATGGCTGAATGTTTCAGGACTGTTATGTTCAAGGCATTGTTCTAGGAACTGTAGAGCATACAGAACTTAATATTTATAAACCTTTGAAATCTCCTTATGTATAGAGCTGTTTAAGTATAAATTATTATTAAAATTATTAGCCTTGAGAATTATAATTACTGCTTCATGATTTTTCTCATTATGCTCATTCTATGGGGGTTTTCTTGTAGATATTCCAAATAAGCTATTGCCTTTACTGTATAATCAATTTAATGTTTGTTGGAAAGCTTTAAAGACAAACAAAGTGTGACATAAATTTGCAAGATCCAAGGTGAAACATACATAATCTCTTTTCCCAAAGAGGTATTTGTAGGAAAATATCACGAGTTGGAGGATGGCTACTTAGAAAGGATTACTTCAGATTTGTTTAATGGATTCAACTCCTGTTTTTGGAGATCGGCTGGCTAAGATATAATGATCTCACACTAATGGTCTCAAACCTCCAATTCCCATTAGAAGCTTCTGGTCTTAAAAGGGCTAAGGTATAGGTCCCTTTACTTTCTTTCTAAGCTACTGTTCACTGGCATATTTCTTATAAATTCAGTTTGCCTCAATAGCCACAACAAGAAATACAGAAAGATGATGAAATCACTGACTCACAGAATGTTAAAAATAGAGTAACAAGAACTATCTTACTCTTTGCCAGGTATTTTCTACAATGCATTATACGCAAAAATCTCCTTAATCCTTACGCCAGCTCAATAAGACAGTCAATAGTATTATCCCCACTTCACATACAAAAAAAATGGAAAGTCAGAGAGGCAAAGCAACTAGCACAAGATCACGCTGCCAGGAGCGTGTGGAGCCAGGATGCAAATCCAGAGCGTGTAATCAGGACCATGATGAGTTCAAACACTACTTCCTGCTAAAGTCTTCCCTGCTGCCCTACGCTAGAAGGTCCCTGTAACCATTAGGGATGGATGGGTTATGCTGCAGCAAGAACCAGCCCCACTTTACGGGTGGTTTAAAAATGGCAGCTTATCTGTCACTCACACTCACTTCCATCATGGGGCACTGGGGACTCTGCTCCACATCTTTCCTACAGGGCCGGGCTGCAGAGCAGCCATCGCTGTGTCATGGAAGAGGGAAGGAGAAACTCAGAGGTCTGGTGACTGAATGTGTGAGCCTGAGCAAAATAGTCACTCCCACTCACAGCCCAGAACTAGTCTGTGGTCCCACGCAATCACAAGGGGGCAGAGAGTTCAACTCTCCTTGTGCACAGAAGGAGAGGATACGCAGTATCTGCAAGGCGCACTGTGGACTACCATAGTACTGTGGGGATCATCTGGTCCAACACCCTCAGGGTTCAGGTGAGGAAATGCAGCCGGGACAGAACAGCAGCATGACTTGCCTCACGTCACCCAGCTAGCTAAGTGACGTGGACACAGAGGAGGGACGAGAGCTCGGGTTCTCCAGTGCACTCAACTCCTCCAACACTTCCCTGTGTGAACTAGTTTCCTGTAATGATTGTTTCCAGTTTACCTACTGCTCGGTCATAAAACGAACTGAGCAACAAATAAACCAAGAAGAGTCACCATTATTTGTGACGGAAGGGCAGGAAGTATTTTCTTATCAGTAGCCTTTGCCTTAGAAAGTATTATGACGCATTCACAACCCTTGGGTTCCACTGAAATCACTATTGTCTCAACCACTCTGTGAACTTGAAATTGTTACTGTCCCCATTTTACAGATAATGAAACTGAGGGTAAGATAGGTCCACTGATCTGCCCCAAGAGGAAATGGCAGAGCAGGTTATGAATCAGGGCTCTAGCCTAAGCCTGTGTTCCTCCTAGAGGCTGCTCAAGGCAGTATCGTACATACTTAACCTCATTACTGGATACTCAGTGCAAGCTCAGGTTTCTCACTGGAATCTGTTTGTCAGTTAATATAAAAATAGTGATGGTTCTGCTTAAAGGTGAAAGTCACACAGGGAATATATATCCTAACCAATGTCACCTTCTGCATGAAATCTTCCCTAAGGCCCATCAGGGTGTGATTTTTCCCTTCGAACTCATAACACCTTTTATGAACACCTTTTAAGATGTTGGCCCATACTGATTACATAGGTGTTAGCTGTGATTATCTGACAATCACAATCCTGTAGAATGCTGCAAATGAAAAGATTTTTAAAAATTAAAAACACCAGGGTAAAAATATTTTATCGAAATAGGCTGAGTAGGTATAGAAACAATTTTGAAAGAAATAAGTTATACAACACCAAAATAGTCTTCTCAACTGAATTGCTCAAACCCTGTAAAGAATTCAAAATCTGAGGAGCATTTATGTCTTTTGGCTAGCTCAACGCTGAATTTCCTAAAGGTGGTGGGAAAGACCAGAAGACAAACTTGGTCAAGAGCTTATAAAAATTTAGGATGCTGGAGGGACGTTTAGAATTCCAAAATAGTTTAGGTATATACATTTTGAGGAAGAGTGATGGCTTTGGGGGGAATAATTGCATATGCCAGGTGCAAAAGCCGAACATTTACTTTTATAACGTGGAGTTGCCTAGTTACCATATTTACGAAATAGTGCAAGATACAACAGAGAGAGAGAAACTTAGAGTTATATTACTTGTTTTAGTGTTACTAATCATGCTAATTTTATTTTTATGTGTCATCAACTTTTTTTTCTGTTGTAATTTAAAGCCAGCCTACCTTGAACTGTAAAATAAAGGTTGCCTTGTAGGGCTATACAGTATATAACTCATTCTTCCCAGAGGAAAGTGAGGGTTAAAATCCAGAGATCCCCAAATTGTACTCCAGCATGATAGTACAAATGGGCCATTTAGACTTCGCGTCCTCAGGGTAATTGTAAAGCCACCTTTCTTGCCATTGCCAATGTCACTGATAAGAAAATACAAAATAGCATGCTCATAACAGAGCAGCACACATGCAAGTACAGCTATAATAAGCCTTCTAGCCAATGTGTGGAAGGCCACATCTTTGGTGCTACTGTGAAATCCTTGCAAGAAGGATCTAGCAGTCACCTGCTAGTCACCTGCTAGTTTTCCATGCATTCACTCACTCATTCAGCCTGTAATTACTGAATGACTACTGTGTACCAGGTACTATGCTGGACACTAGGCAGAAATAATCTCTAACCTTAAAGAATCTATAGCCTAGCAAGTGGGATAGTGAATGGACTATTGCAATGAAGAATTCTCTGTAGAGGAAGCGGGGTTCTTGGGCACTCACAGGAAAAAGGGAAGGAGCCTGACCTAAGTGGAGAAGGGTGAAGATGATTATGGAATAAGTGGTATTAAGATGAGGGCTGTATGATGTTTTCCTTCAAGATATGCTGCTGTTGAAGAGGGGTGGATCAAGTTTACAAAACAGAAATAATTAACCTTTGTATCTTGCCTTTACAGAACACTCCTTTGATGTTCTTAGCAACACTATGAGATAAAATTATTATTCCCATTTTACAGATGAATCAGAGATTAACTGACTTGCCTCAGATCACTCGACTGGATGAATCTTAGATTTCAACCAGGTCTTGAATTTGAGATGACATGGATTTTAACTGCCCATGTAGTAATACCGCTGATGATCTCCACTGGAAGTCTCCAGGATAATGATACTCAGTCAGCTAAGACTGCACACTTTCCCATAGGTTATGTGAATCAATAGTAACACCTTACATCTGTATATTTCATAGTTTTCTTATTCCATGCCTACGTAAGAAACTATCATAACTAGTCACTTGAATCAAACAGCCAGGTTAACTTCTTTTTTCCACTTAAATATTGATCATTATTGAATTGACTGAAATGACTTGTAGATTTCTTTCATACATCACAGAGCATGCAGTTAAAACTTTTTTTTAAAGCCTCTCCTCTTTTTTAAAATTAATTAATTACTTAATTTATTTTTTGGCTGTGTTGGGTCTTCATTGCTGCACACGGGCTTTCTCTAGTTACTGTGAGCGGGGGCTACTCTTCGTTGCGGTGTGCGGGCTTCTCATCGCGGTGGCTTCTCTTGTTGTGGAGCACGGGCTCTAGGCACGCGGACTTCAGTGATCGTGGCTCGCGGGCTCTAGAGCGCAGGCTCCGTAGTTGTGGCACACAGGCTTAGTTGCTCCGCGGTATGTGGGATCTTCCCGGACCAGGCCTCGAACCCGTGTCCCCTGCATTGGCAGGTGGATTCTTAACCACTGCGTCACCAGGGAAGTCCCCAGTTAAAATTTTATACTGGAAAAGCGTTGAGAGGATGACTGCAACTGCTTTTTTAAATCAAATCTCATTTCAAAGCAGTTAAACTTCTGTTTCAGATATGACATGTTAATGTTGTTTACTTTTTCAAGAATTTAACTCTAATGAAAATCATTTTTGCTAGATTTAGTAAAATTAACCTTTACTCATAAAACCTTATAGTTTTTCTTCTCTGTGTGACTTTATAAGTTCTGAATCTCAGACATAGATGGAAGAAATAAATCTGTGCCAACTTTACTAATTACTATAAAATAAAAAAAATTTTAGGGAACCCTCCTCCACTGCTGGTGGGAATGTAAATTGGCACAGACAATACGCAGTATGAAGGTTCCTTAAAAAACTACAAATAGAACTACCATATGACCCAGCAATCCCACTCCTGGGCGTATACCCTGAGAAAACCCTAATTCACAAAGATACATGCACCTCAATGTTCATTGCAGCACTATTTACAATAGCCAGGACATGGAAATAACCTGAATGTCCATCGACAGAGCAATGGATAAAGAAGATGTGGTACATATATACAATGGAATATTACTCAGCCATTAAAAACAACAAAATAATGTCATTTGCAGCGACAATGGGTGGACCTAGAGATTGTCATACAGAGTGAAGTAAGTTAGACAGAGAAAGACAAACCTCATCTGATATCGCTTATATGTGGAATCTTAAAAAATGGTACAAATGAACTTATATACAAAATAGAAATAGAGTCACGGATGTAGAAGACAAACTTATGGTTACCAAGGGGGAAAGGGGGGGATGGATAAATTGGGAGGAGTTGACATATACACACAACTATATATAAAATAGGTAACTAATAAGGACCTACTGTATAGCACAGGGAACTCTACTCAGTACTCTGTAATGACCTACATGGGAAAAGAATCTAAAAAAGAGTGGATATAGGTATGCGTATAACTAATTCACTTTGCTGTACAGCAGAAACTAACACAACACTGTAAATCAACTATATGGCAATAAAAATTAATTTTAAAAAACAGAGAAAATTTAAAGTGATGCAAAATATCGAAAAGAGCTTAGATTGTGACATGAAAGAAAGACTGATTATTTCTCCTTAAAATGTTTTTGGTATTTCCTTCAGGATATGTCCATGCATTCAACTCTACATTAAGCAATTAATTTAGTTCTAAGACCCTGAAGTTTTAAAAAATAAAATACTACTTGAATCGAAAGAAGGAGTTTTTCTTTAGCAAATGTGAAAACTGTCCAGAACTTTATTTGCCTAAAAGTAAGTTAATAATGAATGAAAACAAATCATTACTTTTGGTAGAAGTGGACGCTGGGTTTCACACAAAATCATCAAAGAACAATGAAGTAAGTTGGACAACTGGGCAGGCCAGGGACAGTCTCATGGTAACATTCAAACTTCTTGGATTAGTTACTCCACAAGAGCTGTATCGCTGAAAGTATTTCCAACCATATGCCATATGTAAAGATGAGAGGGCGCAACCCATGTGTCTTTGGGAACCGTCATGGTTTCGATTACAGTTTTGTTTATCTCACATTAAATCGTACCCAAAGACATGAGGCCACCTTGTGTATAGTTTGTATATAGTGAGACTTTGATTAACACAAGGTTCCTGCAAACAAGGGGTTACAGGAGAATGGCCTGGGTGCTAGTCTGCCTTAGTAAAGGTGGCATCAGCTGGGGAGGAGCCGTGGCACAGACCCACAGATCTTTTTAAGGCAAGCCCATGAAGCAAGCTGCACTCCTACGTGATGACAGCAAGGCTGCAATGAAGGGTATCGGGGACTCCACCACTTGGATTAGGGGTAAGTATGTCTGGGATATGGGTGTGTGGAGACCCCGTATCACTTTGCCTGCAAGGGAAGAAGGAATGGGATTGCCTACTAAGACCTCATGGGAGAAAAGAATAAATTCATGTCCTCAAATGCATCCAAGCTGCCAAAGATTCTGACTGCAAGTGCATGCCTGGGAATGTGCCTTTACTGATAGTAGGAGGCACTGGTGCAGCTGTGGCCTTCCTAGTAGGCACAGCGGATGCAGAGGAGAAATACTTTCAAGCTGAGGACCCTACAAATGTCCACTGAGAAGGTGGAAAAGCCCAAGCCCTTCTCTTTGAGGTCTTGTGGTAAAGGCTCTTTTCACTCTCTAACACACATTTTGTGGCCAGGACTACTTCACTCTCCATTCTGTTGTCTGGCACAAAACTGCCCAGCGGCACAGCAGCCCAACACGAGGGGCAAAGGAAATTGCTGAGCTCCAGCATTTCCCTTGGAATCCTTGGAGAACAATTTCGTACTGAACTCGTATCCAGGATACAGAACACTTTTTCCTGTGTTGAGAGGGAATGACACAACCGGGCATTGTGGTGTGACCTAAATACACAGGTAAATATTTGGACACTGACTCGCCCTTCACCTGGCATTAATCCTTTGCCCTGCATTTTCAGGAGGCCATGATGCAGCCAGGGAAGGCACCTTAAGCCATTATTGCCTTCTGATGGTATAAAAAGCTTTGGTGGGACTGGATCTGCTCTCATTATGTTACCTTAATGTTGGCAACTGAGAACAAGGCAAGTGAGAAGGAGGCAATCCTTCCCCAGGGCTTGAGCTGCCTTTTCAGCAGGAAGCAGAGGAAGCTTCTGGCCTCTGTCTGATCCCAATTTTTGCAGCCCAAACTCAAACTTTACCCCCATTTCTGCTTTTACGTTTGCTGTCTTTTAAGAGTACAGTAGCACAAGTAAGCCTGAGCTATATACCAGCTCTGCCTTCCTTCCACACAGGGATCAGTAGAATTGGAAATTCTAGCACCTCCATAATCTCTAGTTTGTACCAATCACATTACAGCTCAGAACAGTGTAGTCTCAGGCTGTCTAATGTATGAGATGCTATAAAGCTTTCCCTGCTTCACTTATTGATCAACACAACTAGCTCTTAAAAACAATTTTAATCAGAAAGGGGATACCCTTCTCCATGTAGTTTGAGTATTGGTCTTATTATTTTTCTAGTGCTCTCTTGCAGAGAAAATGTAAATGAAAATATTAAATGTTCCTAATTGTCCTAAGAGTCTTTTTCTGCTCAAAATGGGGTATCCCCTTTTAAAATTTCATGCATGTTGCTATTCCTTGAGTTTTATCATTTATCAACAAATCAACTACCTGCTTAGCAGCTCTCATGAGGGATTTAAAATAGCCACCATGAAAATCCTGGGCATTTACTATTTTTATAACAAACTTGATTGTCACCTATGATATTTCAAAGATCACTCCTCATATAGACATCATGCTGGAAATTAGATGCAGGGCCTGCTTTCCATGGAACATTATGCAGAGGCACTCTGACTAATAAATCTTTGTAGCTAATGCATTCCAGATGGAAGCCATGTCTCACAGATTTAACCTTCCTAAACCCTTCCAAAAATTCCTCCCATCAAAAGCTCACCGAATGAGATATGTTTGATTGAAATGGGATCATCAATACATGACAACTAAGTAATAGTACAAATGATTACTGCTTGCAGGAAAATTGCCATATTCCTTTCCACAAAGACATGGTTTTGGACAACTCCCAGGACGAGAAGATGGACCTGATATGTCTTACTGGTGGCTTAAATGCTTTTTTCTTGAGTCCCCATTGCTATTAACAGATGCTATACAGGGAACAACCATTTCTGTCTCTTTAACTTTCGTACATGCGTAACAGGCTGCTAAGAGGTAGAATCAAGACTCTTAGAGGAGCCGCTAATTAACATCCTGTTTAATCATGTCACCACGGTTAGCAGTCTACATCATTCGTTTATGTCAGGCAGACACAGTAAAACATCTAAACACCGACATGTAGATTCTTATAGAATCAGTCATGTGCAGTGGCAAGGGCAGTGTCATACAAGACTGTAGATGTACCTGTAATGTTTAGAAGCATTACAAATCACCCCATCACAGGCTTAGCTTGTGCAGCCTTCAAAAACTTGGCTTTTTCTTCTGGTAGTTTCTTAAGCACAGGTCAACGTATAGCACATGATTTTTTATATGTTTACAGGGAAACTGAACTTCCTGGAATGACAGGAAATGCCACATACCACTGCCTGTTCTCAGATGTGAACCATCTGCAACAGAATACGACCTCACGCGATGAAGACTCACAGAGTTTCACAGGAAGCTTCCCATTGAAAAGTTTTCAATTCATAACCCAATTTCTCTTCTAAACTTAGGAGTTGAAATGCAGTAAAACTTCACTAATTAAAACTGATGAATGAAGGTCAGACTGAATTAGTGAAATACAGTAAGACCCCTTATCCGGTGGGGGGGGGGGCTATGTTCCGAGACCCCCAGTGGATGCCTGAAACCCAGGACAGTACGTAATCCTACATATACTATGTTTTTTCCCATACGTACACACTTATGACAAAGTTCAATTTATAAACCAGGCACAGTAGCAGATTAACAACAGTAACTAATAATAACAAATAGAACAATTACAGAAATACACTGGAATGAAAGTCATGTGAGCGTGATCTCTCTTTCAGAATATCTTATTGTACTACACTCACCCTTCTTCTTGTGATGACGTGGGGATGAGGTAAAGTGAATGAGGTAAAGTGAAGTGAATGACATAGGCACTGTGATGTAGCGTTAGGGCGACTACTGACCTTCTGAAAATACATCAGAAGGAGGATCATCTGCTTCCAGTGATCCTGGATCATGGTGCCATGACAGTGTTGATGGTTGGATGTAAGGAGCAGACGATGTTGATGCTTGGGGATCCTGGGCAGGACGGAGTGGGACAGTGAAGTCTCATCAAGCTACTCAGAACCACGTGCCATTTAGAACTTATGAAGTGTTTCTTTTCGGAATTTTCCATTTAATATTTCTGGACCAGGGTTGACTGCACGTAACTGAAACCACGGAAAGTGAGACTGTGGATAAGGGGGAACCACTGTGTGAATGCTTTCATGCTTCACAGTGAATGAATAAATGAATGTAAGCAAATGTTTCTTTGTTTTGCTTTTACTTTCAACAATGGCACAGTCGGTAACCTGAAATTAACTGCTCACAAACAGTACGGTATATCTTAAAATGCAATGCTACAGCATTTGTAGCAACTGCCTGGATATAACAGATTACTGTGCTGCTAAATTCACACAAAAGGTTTCTCTCTTTAAACGTGCCTGGTGGCCCTCTGCGTGGCAGAAACAGACCTGGGAGCAGTGCAGAGACCTAGGCTCTGCTCCGGCTCTAAGTGAACACTTGTGTGGCCTTGAGGCTACTCACTTGGCCTCCAGGATGCTTCCCTGCTGCACCTGGTAACGGAGATTTGGCTGCAGCTCGGCGCGTCTCATCAGTAGGCACACCCATCAGAACCACCTCGTTCCTGCTCCCAAATATACCTACCTATTCTTAGAGTTTCTGACTCAGTGGGTCCCGGGGTAGGATCTTGGAACAGGACAGTTGAAGAGAACCCCCGAGCTGATATCCTGCATCCCCTGTGAAGAAACTACACTGGATAAACCCTGAGACCCCTTGCAGCTCTCAAGAACCATGGTCCCACTGAATTTATGCTCATACTTACTTATAAAAATGGTCTGGCACATGCCTAGGGAAAAAGGGCTGAAATAAGATACCAAACAATAACAAAAACTGCTCACCTCTACCAAACACGTATTTTACCCAGGTGCTGTGCTAAGCATGGCTCACAGATTAGCATGTTTTACACTCCCAAAAGCCTTAGGAGGCTGAGTGATGGGTGGAGACTCTTTATTCTCCCCATTTTATGAGAAACCCACAGAAGGTTAAGTAACCACAATGTTAAAAGCAAATTATTCCGATTGGTGAAATTAAGGATAATTTTCTTTTTTTTCCCTTTTGCTTTTCCACACTTTCCAATATTTAAAAAAAAAAAATCACGTATTCCTTGTAAGAGAAAAAATGTTTAAAGTTTAAAAACAAATTCCATAAAGAAGATTTCAAGTAGCATACATTCACTGGCACAGAAAATATAGAACTATGGACCTGTTATTAACTGTGTAGAAAGCCAGCAAATTACAAAAAAGGGTGCGCTTTCCAGAAACAGGCTAAAAGAAGCAATCATAACTAAGCATGGGACTTGGTCCCTGGTAGCCATAGCAAAAGGGGAAAACCTCCAGAATTGCAGAAAAATCTTTAGTTAATGAAGGAAGCATATCAGGTCATCAGGAGAACTGAACTTTTCCAAAACTCTAAAGTTGAAGAGGAATTTCCATATAGGTCTCCAGGTAAGAAACTTGATTCTGTTATTCCAACACTTTAAAAAAAATAGGTCAACAATGCAAAGGCAAACTTAAGCCCAGCTGGGGTTGAATTATCATAAAAATCTGAACTGGCAAAGTCAGAACAAAAGGACTTTGACTCTATCAGATTGCTGGCCCCATATTTTTCCTTTTCTCTTTTGTTCAAGAATTCATGGATAATAAATCCAGAATGTGCTGTTTGTATAAAAGGCAGATCTTCATTATCAGGAAAAGCCATTTATAGAACAGTTTTGGTTTCTTTAATCACAGCCCTTAAAAGGTCTTCTAGATACTAAATAACAGGGAATATTGGCAGGCAGGGGGTGGGGGGGTGACTAAAGCCCTTTATAAGCTAGAGGACAAGCCTTGCTCACGAGTGACACATGCAAAATCAACCCTAAATCACACAGTATAATTATCTTCTTTATGCTCTGGCTCTAAAATTCTTAAGAGCCCCTGCCCAAATGTCCTCCTCACTTTGATCTATGGTTGTAATCTTACATTAAAACTCAGTCACACCAGGGAATGTCATTTGGCCAGCTTTCAGGCAGGTCTTAACAATAGACCCCTGGCTGAGACAAGGCTGGAAGAGATCAAGCACTCTTCACCTCCGGGAGCAGCAGGGGCCTGGCGAGGCAGGCACACCTGAGTGAGGTTGCTCCTGAGCTTGGAGCTTGCCTGCCTCATTCAAAATGAACCCAGTCCACACACCTGTCTGTGATAGCATCAGCAGCGCCTGTTACCGACAATCATTGCATTTAGCCGGTGTCCTATAGCAGGGGAGAAAGTCACTCTGCAGTACCGAATTTTTTTTCTTTCAATAATAAGGAACCAGGCTTACCCAAACATCATAATAATAAAAAAAAAAACAAAACAGAGAGGGAGTTTAAACTTGAACAGAAATATATGTCCTGCAATTCTTTTTTTTTTAAAAAGTGATTGCTACCTTCAGTCTAGCAGGTCATCAGGCTGAATATTCGGACTTGATTTATCAAACAGTCTCTTCATACTCTTTCTTCAAAGACTGCAGAAGAAAAGCATCTGTCTACTTTTTGAGGAGCTCTTTTCACATGAGATTAGAAAATTTGGGATTTTTTTTCCATATCTAATCCTATTACTCGTTAATGAATCCAATTGGCCTCTGTGATTACAATAAAAGCAAGTGGCTAGGGCCTCAACATTCAGCGCCTCCTTCACAGAAACGTTAAGTACGTGGGTGCAACCTGCTGTGAGAACGCCCAGCCCCATCTGAGAGCCCACATCCAGGAGCCCGAGTGCTCTAAGTACCTTTCATTTCCTTCGGTGTCTGTATGCACTTGTTCACAAAGCCACTTAAAATTAAACCAATATAGATTTTGGCTCCAGCTTCAGCCAAGTTCTGGGATAAGAGGGTATCAACATTAATATGATGAGACAAAGGGCTTTTGCAACACATTCTCAACTCTTTTTTTCTAAGAACGGTAGATTTTAATCTCATTATGAATTTAATGCACAGGCTGTGAGCAGACTTCAGCAGAACACAGCAACTCACGTAGAGGCCCATACCCTGCCTGTGGATGTAAACGATACTTGCATGGATACTTTCGCACAGGGTCTCAAGAGGAAGGGAAGGTTTTACACAAGGGTTAGAGAACCTTGTTCTGGAACTTCTGTTTTTTCCTGTTCAAAATTCTGAGTAGCTTTAAGAAGACTTCTATCCTTTCTTTATTCCTGGATTTCTCTCTCTATAAAATGGGTGTAAGAAAAGGCACAAGAATAATGGGTCCATGTGAACTATTCTGTTCAAGTGATTGTAAATCTACAATTAAAAAGTGAAATGAACCTAAAAGAAATCATAATAATGAATCACATGTCTGTAGCTGATACTTATTTTTAATATTTATTATCCATGTTAAAACATTTTTTAAACTTAAAAAGAGCTTATTATAAAACAGCTCACTCTAAGGTATAAAAATGGGATTGACATATATACACTACTATGCATAAAACAGATAACTAATGAGAACCTACTGTATAGCACAGGGACCTCTACTCAATGCACTGTGGTGACCTATATGGGAAGGAAATCCAAAAAAGAGGGGACATTTGTATACGTATAGCTGATTCACTTTGCTGTACAGCAGAAACTAACACAACATTGTAAAACAACCATACTCCAATAAAAATTAATTAAAAAAAATAAAACAGCTTACTCCAAGGTATAAAAATGACCAAGGGGGTTGCGGGGTAGGGGAGGCTAACATTTGCTGATACTTAGAATGGGCAAGGCAGTCGGGGAGCATCTCATTTCATGCTCAAATATCCTATGCAGTAGGTTCTATTGTTGTCACTATTTTACAAATGATGGGACCGAGGTCCATAGATTTGGCCAAGGTCACATGGTTAATAAATGGAAGAAGCCCAGTTAACTTGAAATGGAAGATTTCAAGTTTACTGGGTCTTTGAACCAAGAGCCTGCTTTCTTAACCACTTACTATACTACATCAAGTAACATAAAGAAAAGTAAGAGGGGACTTCCCTGGTGGTCCAGTGGTAAAGAATCTGCCTTCCACAGATTCTGCCTTCCAATGCAGGGTACGCGGGTTCCATCCCTGGTCGGGGCAACTAAGCCCGTGTGCCTCAACTAGAGAGCCCACGTGCTGCAAACTACAGAGCCCACGTGCTCTGGACCCTGTGTGCCACAACTACAGAGCCCACATGCCCTGGAGCCCACATGCCACAACTAGAGAGAAGCCCGTGCGACACAACAAAGAGTCCTCGCCGCAACGAAAGATCCTGAATGAGATCCCGCATGGCTCATCGAAGACCCCACGTGGCTCAACGAAGACCCCACGTGGCGCGACGAAGACCCCGGCGCAGCCAAAAAATATAAATAAAATTTTTTAAAAAAGAAGAAAAATAAGAGGGCCCGCAGGGCAAGTGAGGACACATGGGTTCTGGCACTGTAGATGATCTTGGGCAAGAAATTTCCCCTTTATTCTATATATTTATCAAGCATGTATTTTTTGTGTGCCAGATACTGAATTCTGGATAAGGTACTAGAAACCCCGAGATAAAATATGGTCTTGACTCTCAAGGGGTTCACAGTCCAGCTGGGGAGATAAATAATTTGATCCACAGCAAAGGAGTAATACTAAACAACCTAAGAATGTGATCATTTTCAGCTGTTAGAAAGTGATCAAAGATCATCATTTCAACTAAGAAAGGCTTACAGCAGCTACAGAGTTCCTAAGGACATCAAACGATAATTGTCTTATGAAAACAGAGCATCTCAAGTTTAAATATTAAAAAACCTCAAGTCCAGTAAACATCTTGCAATCGTGATGATCAATACTGCTATCTAACCACATCTAACTATATGTGAGAATACTTGTAAACAATGGACGGAGAGAGTTGAGTAAAATCAATCAATAACAATTAAAGTATGTCCTGAAAACCTCTCTCTCCAATTTACATTAATTCAGATTTAAAAAAAGAGCAAATGATAACATATCATGGCCAATTCTAATATAGAGTACAAGTCAAACTACAAACAATCTTGAAATAAAAACAGCATTTAAGGAAGGTTTACATGAAGAAATAAGGTGCCAGATATTGAATTGGAAAATTGGGAATGGAATTATGCTAAATATATCCAGACCCAGACATTTTTTCTGTCTCATTTTACGATTAATGAAGGAATGTAAAAAATTGTTTGGAAAACTATACTCTAAAGGACTGAAATTGCTAGTTGCTAGGATTATGGGTCACATTGCTTTTCTTTGTACTTTCTCTAGTCTAAGTTTTCTGCAATGAACATAGACTGTTTTCTTTCGTTCCTTTAACATGACTTTAGATGCATCAGCAGAGCCCATCATAAGGCACACAAGGCACATACTAGGGCCCAGTCTTGCTGCAGAATGGAGAAATGTCATGTCAGACGCTAGAGCATCAACAATCTATATGTTGCACGAAGAAAAGTGTCCCCGAAGAAAAGAGCAGCCAGCTGTCCTTTAAATGAAATTCTGGTACTGCCTTTGGAGGGTATATGCAATGAGAACTTGGGTCCTTGTGATATAATACTTTTAATGGGTGAGCCATTTCCACACTTTACATACTGCAGAGTAAGTTTCTACAGAACTTTCTCATTGTACTCAGCGTTGTCTGTGCAGTTAATTTAGGCATCAGAAGACTCAGTTGTTAATTTTCTGACTTGCCTCTGGACTTTTAAATGCTATTGCTCCAATCATAACACGTCGAAACACTTACACAGATTTCAACAATAATATCCACAGCTGGGAATAAATCAAAGCAGTTTTATCACTGATTAAGTGCTATTGAAATATGGTTACAAGACAACATGAAGCAAAGGACAGATTTCACTTGGGAAGATTAAGACGAAGCCTGGGGAAAAAAAAGGGTAATCCAAACAGTCTATGCAACATTTAAAAATATGTAATTCAGAGTTAGAATTCATTTTTTAGCCGTTTAATTCTCAGTTTCCTGTGTGTGTCTGTGTCTGTGTGTGGGTTTATGCTATAGAGCGGTTCAACCACATAAAATGCATTTAGGCACAGCTGTTTTTCAAGCTCAAGTGTCTTCATACTAAGACGGGGGTCAGCAAACTTTTTCTGTAAAGGGCCAGAGCAGAAATATTTTAGTCTCCGTAGTCAGTAGGTTCTCTGTTACAACTACTTAATTATGCCATTTTATGTGAAAGTATGACAATACACGAAAGAGCATAGTTGTGTTCCAATAAAACTTTATTTATAAAAAACAGGCAGAGGGGGTGGGTTCGACCCTTGTGGTGTAGTTAGCTGACTCCTGTGCTAAGATACAAGTTATTCCGTCTACCCAGAAGACTCCCTGAATGAACAGGGCTGAGAGCAAAGGGTGTAGGGATGGAGTTGGGGAGGACATATACTCCGTCAGCCTAAGACTCAGCCTTTTCCTTGGCGTGAATCTGTACCCTGTCCAGATGTTGTGCAGTCTCTTTTCTGTGGACATGTTGCAAACAGCAGCCCCTCTGCCTGCTCCTTCAGACCTGGGCAGCACTGGGGTAGTTAGCTCTCCCTGGGTACCCCCAAATTCTTTCTTCAAAAAAAAAATTTCCATTCTTCTCCTCTGCCCTTCCAAGAGCCTTTTCATGTCCACTGCTGATCCCACAGGCCATAAATGTCAGAGTTTCCTCTTTCTACTAACATCATTTTGGCCATCCCTTGCACTTGGCTGCTGTCTGATGCTGAGAGATCTGGGCCTGCTCACTCTGAGGCCGTGCTGACCAAGCCAGGCCAGATGCTTAGCCTGCTACTTTGCAAGCACATCTGTGCAGAGGTTTGGAATGTGGGAAAGCAGTTTTCAGCAATGTTTGCTCCTTGTCTCAGGGGCTCTTTGACATTTTCATCAAGGATCCAGATGACGGCAGAGAGATGATCCTCATTATGACTGCAGATCACCAAAATTTAAGTGTAAATGCAATTCCTCCTTGCAAGGGAGTTGTTTTTTTTTTTTTTTTTTTTTTGCGGTACGCGGGCCTCTCACTGTTGTGGCCTCTCCCGTTGTGGAGCACAGGCTCTGGACGTGCAGGCTCAGCGGCCATGGCTCACGGGCCCAACCGCTCCGTGGCATGTGGGATCTTCCCGGACTGGGGCACGAACCCATGTCCCCTGCACTGGCAGGCGGACTCTCAACCACTGCGCCACCAGGGAAGCCCGGTAGTCTTAATTTAAAGTGATCTTGCCAGCTAGGAACAATGGTAGTCAGAAACATAATTAAGTTGGTAAGAACAACTGCAGCATTGTGTATCAAGGAGAACAGCCCATTGCATAAAGCGAGACACAAAATCTATGCTATCAAAACTTTGTTGGGCTCTCAGCACCACTTTTGTTCTCAGCAAACTTTTTATATGGACTCCATAGGCTTCTTTTCCAATTGGTATTCTAAATCTTCACTGCTGTCTTCAAGATTCCTATTCTATTCTTTCTCTTTATCCCAAAGAGACACAATCACTTTTCCTCTTAAATTATGGAATTTCCTAGGGTTCTGGGTCCTTGATTCCCTTCTCTTCAAACTTCACGTGTTCTTGGATGATTTTACCCAAACCCATGACTTTTACTGTAACTGACACACAACCAGATGGTCTCCAAGTCTTTATCTTTAAGCCTCCTAAGGTTCAGACCCTAATCAGGTATATCTTTATCTGAATGTCCTACTAACACTTCAAACTCTATCTCCCCAATTGAATTAATCATCTTCTCCTCCCCTCCCTAAATGATGCCATCTCCTATATGATTCAACTGTATCACATTTTACCACCAACTACCCAAGTTTCTGGCAAGACACAGCAGAGTCAGCCTGTCTCCTCCATCACATACGTATCTGCTCAGTCTTCAAATCCAGTCTCTCCTACATCCTAAACGTCCCTTGAATCCATTTCTTCTCCATTTTCACTGCCTGTACCTTGGTTGCCCTACTTCTGATCTCCAAGCACTCCATTACATTATATTGCATTTCTAAGTGGAAAAAAAAATCAGTGCATAGAATAAAATGTCCAAATATCTTAGCATGCCATATGAAGTCTAATATCATCTCACGCTATGTCAATACTTTTCTCCCTACATCCTACACACACACACACACACACACACACACACACACAAAATCTAGCCATGCTATACAACTTAACAGCTCTCGTAGCACACCCCTTTTCTTTTGTGTTTCTGTGCCTTTGTGCAGAAACAGCAATTTTTTTTATGTAGAATTCTCTCGCTCATGTGACATCTTAACTATCCATCAAAGTTTAGGTTTAAAGTATCCTTCTCTACAAAGACACCCCAAATCTTTACCAGCAAACTAAGATGGTCTTTTGAGTCCCCACTATTCTTTATATTTGCCCACAGGATAGCGCTCAGCATACTGGGTTGCTATTATGTCTACTTCTCTCTCAACAGATTGTGAGCTCCTTTGAACAGAGATGCCTGCCTTGTTCAGAAGTGTGTCCCATCATTCAGAATAGCATCTGGTGCATATTGCTATTTGATAAATATTTGTAAGATGCATTACACAATGAATGGCTACATGCAAATACAGTTGTATTAATGAGCTTACCATAAGGCTAAAACATAGCCTTTTACTTCAAGTAAACCTAGTATTAGAAAACATCAGAGCATGGAACATTAGTTTCCCTCTCATTTTTCAACATTCATCAGATCATACATGAATAAACCTATATATTTTATCCTCAATAATTAAAGTCATAAAAACATGACTAGAACTTACAGAAAATCATATAGATTTTAAAAAATAAAACCTAAAAGAAATTAGGCAATAGAGTAGGATTAATCCGTTTTTTTAACAAAAGACCAAGGGTGATTTAATGGAAACTGTGGAATTGAATCAAGAATTATCTGCTGAGGTTGGTAACAAGTTTTCTGCACCTTCTCTGAGGGAAGAATGAGATAAAAATATCTAGTAAGGGGCTTCCCTGGTGGCGCAGTGGTTGCGAGTCCGCCTGCCGATGCAGGGGACGCGGGTTCGTGCCCCGGTCGGGGAGGATCCCACATGCCGTGGAGCGGCTGGGCCCGTGAGCCATGGCCGCTGAGCCTGCGCGTCCGGAGCCTGTGCTCCGCAACGGGAGAAGCCACAACAGTGAGAGGCCCGCGTACAGCATAAAAAAAAAAAAAAAAAAAAAAAAAAATATATATATATATATATATATCTAGTAAGGAAAGTGAAAGATTTCAAGGAATATCTATGAATCCTCTAGCTTATTAGAAAGGATGACGTGTTCCGAGAGAAGATGAAAAAAATAATCCAAGATACAAACAGGAAGAAAAAGATTTCAGTGGGGTTGATGTTGAATCAAATGGAGTATCAGAAGATTAGAGAACTGAAGCTATCATCGAGGAAAAGGAGAGGAGAAAACTAGATTCCACTAAAGCCATAAAATCCATAAGTAGCACTGCCCAGTACCGGTGAGTTCAGATTTTCTAAAAAAAGTGTAGCATCCTGGGCCCAAAGAGGCGGCACAGGCATTAGCCCAAGGAGAGTTCCTGGTACAGCCTCTAGAGAAACAGGGCTAGTGAGCCCACTGGTGACTCTTTACTGGCTGATGGGTTGGTGATTCAATGGCTAATCAAGAGGTTCATTGTTCTTCAAAAGATATGCCATTGCATCTGCAAACTCCTACCCACTACTGTTGACTGAAGTGAGAATAAATGAGAATTATAGAAAGTGCTTCAATTTGCCTGTAGGAGTTTTAAAGCTCTGGGCCTGAAACTAGAGGTATTGGTGGAGTATTTGCATCTTTGAAGTAATGCCTTGATACAAGAAAGCTGGCTGGGAGAACAGTGTCAATAGATTTCTTTTATATTAAGGATATATTTTTAAAAATTGTATACCAGGGTTACATTTTGATTTTCTGGTCTAAGATGAAGGAACTCTTATAAAGAACAGGAAGGTTATGTTTGACAGACCAAGAGCATTTAAAGGGGAACTTGGAGGCAGGTGGCAGAGCTGGCGTGAGCCCAGGGAAAATGCTCTAGTAAGAGAGAACTGCACAAGACAGTATGCTTGGCAAAGACGACATGAGAACAGAAGTTTTATACCCAATACTTATGGCTTTAGGAGTACATATACTAATAAGTATAGTCAATAAAACAAAATAAACCTGAAATACTAGCACAAACAAGAAAAATATACATTTTAACACAGAGAAGTGAGCAGTGTGTCACAGTTACACCAAGACTCAGTGGGATGTGGCTCATGCACACAGAGTGGTGACAGAGGGCATGCACTGATCAAAAGAAATA
This sequence comes from Phocoena sinus, assembly GCF_008692025.1. Classification (NCBI taxonomy): domain Eukaryota; kingdom Metazoa; phylum Chordata; class Mammalia; order Artiodactyla; family Phocoenidae; genus Phocoena; species Phocoena sinus. Next base: position 112,521,316 of record NC_045764.1, on the reverse strand, counting down.
CAATCAACAAATTGGGGAGGAGTAGTATAGTCTGCTTAAAACAAACAAAAATGTAAACACAATTCTAGAGGAAACAATGATTCTAGAAGATAGGAACACAATGGAGAGTATTTGGGTTAGGTAAGAAATAACTGAAATTGCTGTGGGAAAAGATTATAGGCGAGAGATAAGGGAGCATGATTTCCTAAAGTAGATTATCCAATGGGGCAGCAAAATGATAACAAGGTGATGAGGAAACCTCAAGTATTGGTCTATCTTTTGGGAGTATTACTCTGCTAAAAGGACAGCATCTGATAAATTCTTGCCTTATAGGCAATTTCAACTTTCAGAAGGAAAAGGAAGTTGTATCGATGTGCACTGATTTTCATAGAGTTACCTTAAATCTCTTTTGAACAAATTAAAGCATAAAAATCATGTAATCTCAGAGTTGAAGGAATCACAAATGTCATCCAGGCCAACGTATGAACCACATCTATGGTGACCCTGCCATGTGCTGGCCCGACAGTCACTGAACACTCCCAGCAACACGACTGTCCTAAGACTGGTCATTTCATACTGAGCCAGTTTAGACTGAGTTGCCTTTATAGTGACATTGAAGTCAGTTCAGGTCTTAATTCTAATTCCTCTAAGTACACAGATTAAAACTAACCTTTTTCCCCTCAAGTCAGTCCTTCAAATACTTGAGGACAGTTTCACGCTCCCTCAAGCTTTCTTCTTCCTGGGCTTGTGCCCCATTTTGTCTGTCACCATCCATGTGACTTGTGCATGTTTTCACCTCCTGCTTGTTTTCTTCCAGACAAAATGAGGGAGGAATATTGATGAAATGTAGGCAAGAACTCTGAGAAAAAGTTGTAACATTATGCTGTGGTCATTATTATGAAGAAAGGGAAGGCCAAGTTTCCTCAGTCATACACCCTGAGTTTTAGGTGCGCAGATTCAAAATATGTAATGAACAGACAGGCATAATCCCATGACTAGAGATTCTAAAATGGAATATTTCTCAAGGTAACTGGGAGACTGTAAAAGAGGAAGCACTGCTATAATGATCCACATGAAGTAGAGAAAAATCAAAACAAATGAAAATAGCTGAGATGGAAGTAGGCTTATTAATGCAGATATTAAAGGGGTATATAAAATAAACAAGAAGATACAGTAAGTAGGAGAAGATACAGTAGTAGGATAAGTTACAAAAAATGGCATGGAACGAAAAGAAAAGTGTCAGAAAGGCTGGAGTCTACAATAATCCTAGACTTATAAAAACTTCTAGAGACAGCAAAATAAATACACACACACACACACACACACACACACACACACACACACACACATTTGGTATAAGACAATAAATCAGAAAGGGTCAGGGACATTTAATTAGCAAGATTACATAATGCTGATTTGCCACAGGGGGGAAAGGGAAAAATTACTATTTTTGTTTCCAGGTTCCCTATCAAGAAGAAAGTACAGAGAAAGTTAAGAAAAGAGTTCCTACAGGCAAATTGAAGTACTTTCTATAATTCTCAAGGGATTGAGTCCTTCTTCTCATCTCTGCCTTACTAGGACTGCATCAAACTATTGGGTCATTTCAGAGTATGAGAGAGTACATTGAGAGATCTTCAAGCTATACCATATGAAGAATCACAAAAAGAAGTTAATAAGGAGAGACTTTGCGAAAGAGCGCTCTTAGAAAAAAAGAGAGGTTAAGGCAAAACTGGGATCAAAAAGTGAAAGATATAAAGATGTTTCTAAAAATAAGCGTAGGGTAATAATAAGATGGGCTGCCTTGGAAGGGAGCAAGTTTGCTATCTTTGGAAATAACTGAACATCAGTCAGGTGACTTCTATCAAGAATATTTTGGGGCTTCCCTGGTGATGCAGTGGTTGAGACTCCGCCTCAATGCAGGGGACACGGGTTTGATCCCTGGTCCGGGAAGATCCCACATGCTGCGGAGCAACTAAGCCCGTGCACCACAACTACTGAGCCTGTGCTCTAGAGCCCACAAGCCACAACTACTGAACCTGTGTGCCACAACTACTGAAGCCTGTGTGCCTAGAGCCCATGCTCCGAAACAAGAGAAGCCACTGCAATGAGAAGCCCATGCACCGCAATGGAGAGTAGCCCCCGCTCGCCGCAACTAGAGAAAGCCCGCATGCAGCAATGAAGACCCAACGCAGCCAAAAGAAAAATATTTTGAAAGGGGTTCTTGCTTTGGAGAGAAATGTTAGATAATCTGAGATGTTCCCTGCAACTATAAGATTCTATGTCTTTCTTTTCTATTATAGGCTACCATTTTGACATTAGAATTTATCTTAAATATCGGCCACAAAATTTGGCTTGATAAAGAATGTTACAGAAAACGATCCATGAAATCTCATATTAGGAAATTCATATAGGAAAGGTGATATATTTAACAATGCTAACTTTTATTTGTACAACAGAAAGTATACAGAAAATATCCACATAGCTATATATTTTTTAACTCACTCTTAAGTAATTAATAGTGCCAGGACTGAAACATAGAAATTAAGTAAATGAACAATTATCCAGCATAATGCCACAATCTTCTGGTGCAAAGGACAGTTACAGAATCAGAGCTGGGGTGCATCTATTCTGGGCCAATGGCGTAAACTTGACTGATGAGGAACCTATGCCCTATAGGGTTTATATGACTTGCTAATTTAGTTATTACTGTAGGACACTAGGAAAACATCCTTAACAAAAATACCAAAAACGTACTTGTAAGAGAAACAACTATTTGTGCTTTTTTGATATAGTTTCTATATTTCCTATCCCTTAGGGGGGGAAACAACACTTTTCAAACCATAATAATAAAAAGTTGGTATTATAACAAATATATGAAGCTAATTATTAAGTTATAAAAGAATTGATATCAAGTAAGTCATTTAGCATTACCCTGAATGACACTTGGTCAGTATCTTTTGTGGCATGGAACCTCACTGAAAGCAGTCAGTGTTCTCTGGAAGTCACTGCACCTGTTCCCTTCCTGGGCCTGTGGACCAGCCTGAGCTGGCCCAGAGGAGCCCCTCCATCTCAGTATCCTCTGAGCATCACTGAGAAAGGCAGCATGGCAGTGACAAGGGCTCTGAATCAGGGTCAGATCTCTTCTCAGACCTCTCATTTGTTAACACAAGGTGCTGGGTGACTTCAAAGGTTCCATCTAGCTTTAATATTCAGTGGCTCTTCCTCCCATCATGGCCTTAAGTTAACTGTCATCTTTAGATCATAGCTTGGCATAACCAAGCCTAGCTGAGGGTGCAGTGCGCAAATCTATCTGTCTGAGGCCCTTAGTGCCTCCGCAAATGGCTGGTCTCATGAACCTGAGTGAGGAGTTCAACGGTGAAAAGATCCTTCAGCACAGAAATTCTTAATTACAACACTATATTAAGCATTCTGTTTTTATCTTCTTTCCAACTATTGGCCAAATTGAGGACATTTTTCACTGGGTGGCTTCTGACCTCTTCTAAACAACTTGCAAATTTAACTTCCATTAGAACTGACTAGCTCTTGCCTTCTATCACAGACTATTTGGCAACCTTGCAGATTTTTACTTTTTTTAAACGGTCTAATTTATTATTTGAAGGAATGTTAGAAGTTTTTTTTTAATTAGAATTCTCTTTTTTCAGCACTATTTCCTCCTTAAGACTCATGGATTAGGCACGGAGATGGCCATGGTTTCAGGTGGAAAATGGACTCTGAGGTTCCTCGGTCAACCTCATGTCCCACATCACCACCAGGGTGAAGAAAATGCTATCTCAGCCTAGGGAAGTGGGACTCATGCCTTTTTTCTCTGTGTTCACTGCAATGAATTTTAAGGTATAACCACTTATACAACTGTTTACCTAGGCAAACCACATATTTTGCCAGTGGGAGGAGTATTCAATATCTCAATGTACACAAAAGTGAATGTTCCCTTTCTTTCTATAGCTTATGCAGGCACAGCCTTAGTCTCTTTCTATAGTAGCTTTCTTGTCCACCACATAGAATAAATACTGTGTACAAATAGCCTTTTTACTTCACAAAGGCTATAGTTCAAATGTGTTAGAAAAACCTGTTTTAGTGAAATGCTTTGATTTATTTGAAGAAAAGGTACTATTTTCCTAAGATGATATTACTTATTGCTTTCTTAATTTGGGTTAAATTTGGAACTTGAACAACTGCAAATATTGAATTCCTGCATATTTTGCACTTTTCCAACCTTAGCACCATAGAGCTACATAGAAGCTCTATGTAGAAATTCATCAAGAATTTTAATCAAGTAGGAATGTTACTAACAGCCCACAACAGGCTAAGATCTGTTGCTTGTTGGAGATGCCAAAACAGAAGCAAAAACAAAAGTATTTACCTTAGGTGTGGCCACCCCTTTCATTTTGGCTTTGTTATCTATGAGCCAACGTGGAACATTTTTACACATTGTGGGAATGTTTTTTGGTTTGTTTGTTTGTTTTTATATTTTGTCTTGAAAATAAAACTGACGGTGAAAGATTGTACCACGTCTTTATTAGTACAAGTTAGAGGCAGGATAACGTAGTGATTCTGAGCACAGATTCTAGATGCCTGTCCCCAAGCTGGTGAAGTCATTGCTGATATGATACTCCCACTGAGTCATTAATAACACAAGAATCCAGATTGGTAAATGTCCCACCATCATGCAGAAGACTTCTTTTCCTTTTTGAGAACTCTCCTATAACCCTGCAGTACTCCTCTTGTCCCTGGTACAGGCTTGCAGTTCAGCCTCCACTGTAACATACTCCTGTTAACTATTGGAAATCTTGCTATGATGCATTCTTCCTCTCCTCTGCTTCCGGCACCCTACCAGGAAAGGTATGCCTCGGCAGTAGCTCCTCCTTCTGTTACATTTTCCTGCCACTTTTACAGTCTTCTTTCTCTTAACTATAGAAAAACTGCTTACACGCATAGCTTTGTTTTACTAAACAATAAAAATGGGGTGAGAGTGTGATCTGTCCCACTATAGTGCACGTCACCTTTCTTATGCTCAGTAACCATTAGGAATTTCACATGAAATCACATTATCATTTATGTTTTTTATGCTCAGTAGCCATCAAAAAATTTCACATGAAATCACATTACCAGTTACGTTTTTTTTAAATATCACGGCAACTTCTATCTTCATTGACTGACACATACATATTATTTCCCAAATGTGCTACAGTGTGTTTTCAGCACTTCAGTGCCTTCTAGCTTAGTTTCCCCCCTTCACATCTTCATTATAAAATTACTGGCAAATTTACATGTTGCACACTTTAACAACAACTCTAAAAGACAATGCTGGCAATATGTTGGGAAATAAGGGGAGAGAAATAGGCTACACTGAAATGTATGAAGAGTTTGGCCAGGGTCTGGCAGATTCTCTTGGTCCCTGAATACGTGCTCTTCCCTGCTCTACCCGCAGTTGTGACATGCAAGCCTCTGGCTAGGGCCCTTACCTCTCCAAGTCTCTGAATGAACTGGGGCATAATGTCCAATTTCACTTTAGCTGTAAGTATATAAAATATTTGAATCATTGGATAGCTAAGGTCAAAGTCAAATTATGCCACTTTCTCTTCCATTCTTCAACTCAGCTCCATCCCAAAGTGGCTGTCCTTTCAAAAGGAAGGACTGTTTATTCCAGTACAGTAAGGGGCTCTCCCTCTCTTTATCCATCTTGTGAGAAGATAAAAGGCCACTCTATTTGGGACAGTCAGTTGGATTCCTTGAGTACTCTACTGTGGAATCCAGATGGTGGAAAACTATTAAGTGGATAAAAGCTTCGGGACCAAGGGTTTCAATTGTAAGTCACATCCTTCTTAACCTGACGTTCTCTATGGCCACAGACGTATCAGGTAACTTCCCAGCACTGTTTTCTCCTCTCCAAGCAGGCAAGCTTGGAAAAAGTGGTTCTACTCTGCTCTAGGGATCCACATTTGGGATCACTGTGCCTGTTAATTTTTAAAACCAATTCCCTGATTAGATTGCTAATGAGATCCACTAATTAGAAGAGGAGACAAAACAAAACAGAAACTGATCATGTCTTCTAATACAGCTTTGAATTCTAGAAATAAACAAAATCAGCAACAACAAACAATCAGCCATCTAACTCCTGGGCCTCCTTTGTGCTCCAGAGGGATTGCAGCCTCCTGGCTCAAGCAGTGACCACCACTAGAGGCTGTTACCCGGTGAATACGTTCCTTCTCACTGGATATTTTTACACAAGCCTTTCAAAAGCCCACGAGGAAGGAAAGCTGTAAGGGCAGCGTTGGCCATAGGTAGCCTCAAAACGAGACTATCAGAATAGAAAATCAGGGCACAGCAGCTAGAATGTCAATAAGGAAGAGTAGCTGTTTTTTCTAATTAGAAAAGTCAATGTCCTTGGTTTCTCAGATTCTAACTAGTTTCAAGTTAGTGGAACAGTTTCCACGTATGCATGTGAATTGAGCCTAAGAGCCTCAAGGGTGTCTGGACCAAATATACATATTTATTCAGGAAAATTAATTGTTTACACTGACAAAATAGGCTGTAAATTGGATGAAAGTACGCGACAACGCTTGGATATTCGGAAGAAATTTAAATACATGCACTGACCTTTCAGGAACATGGATATAGAAAGGTAGGCAGCATTTGAAACACTGCTTTATAAAAACAGCAGTTTCTTTTCCAGGATCTTAAACAGAATGAAAGAAGATGAAGACAATAGATTTGGGCAGAATTTTCAGGGAGGAACTTTCTGTGGTCTTAGTGAATGTTTCTGTGATCCATCACATTGATGTGTACATGCCACAATCACTCAAATAACCAGTTCATAGGTCCAAGATTTATCAACTTCAAAAGGTATAAAGGTATGTTGAAATATACCGCATTTTACCGTTGATCCCTTTACTTAGTTATTATGGATTTTTTTAAAAAACAACTCCACATATCTAGTACAGCTCTTACTGCAGCTCATGTGTACTTCAGTGTGTCCTATTACAGAGATAACAGTTGCATGCCTCTACTAGTCGGTAGGGGACTCACTAGCGTAAGGGTGCTCTACGTGTACAGGAAGGGAGTCATCTCTCTAAATCACCTGTTCTTCATGCTTTCTTTCCACCCCTGCTGTTCCCTGACTAAGAAGACTCAACTCCAGGCATACTGAAACTTGATAACTGAAGAGAAATGAGCCAAGGGTACCTGGTCCGATAAACGTACCTGCCCCCTCCTGTGAGACTGGTCAGAGCTTTTGTGGAATCATTGTAGTGGGGCACCAGCAGCCTCTCTCAGACACAGTGGCCCCTGACGAGGCCACCCTGTAACAGCTGTGAGGTCCCAGGGACACTTCTGTGTGCATAGAGGTGGTGGATTAAGGTGTGTTCTATATAAGTGTTAATAGAAATGTATCATGATGATGAAGATAGTCATGACACAAGTAACTATAACACTGTACACCCTGGCGATTATAACATTATATATATCGAAAGGAACAGGACACATTGGGGCAGTTAAGTCTTAGCATGTTTGTTAATAAAACCACTCACGCTCTTTTTAAATCATGTTCATTTACCTACCTCCACCCTTGATAAAGAAATCCAACTTATGTTCTCCCAGAGCCTAAGCCATTGCCTAGAAGTTAGAAGCATATGGGCACCATATTAAGACAAAATCTGATAATCTTAACACAAGGGTGTTGAAATAATTCAAGCATTCTATGTGAGATAAAATCCAGAATTGTATGATTATATTTAATATATTTAGGTAAGGAATGATTAAAATGTATGAAAAATTAATGCATCTTCTTAGAGAGAAGTTTCAAAGATAGGACGTCATAAAATCTTAAATGCTTACATTTGGGCTGTACGTACAGGATGATCCCAGAACATCTTGCGATAGAAAACGAAAATGATAGTAACGTTATTTTTACACAGGAGAGTTTATTAAAATTTTTAAAGTTTATAAAAATATCCCAAACAATGTAATGCTAGCCAAGCTCATCAAACGTAAGGCTTTTTACCAAATCTTGTTTGACCAGGTTTTGCCCTTAGCCTGCACTTTGATATAGAGTACAGAGTTTGCCATCTGATCCACGGACAATAGCTAATGGGTTATGATTGATGGATTTCACAGTGGAGAAATATTTTGTAGATCCCACAAGCATGACCATTCGTAAATATAATGTGCCCACCTAATACATTCCTAATGCTTAAAACTTCTAGGTCTGATTACAGATCTACAACTTCCATGAAGCCTCCCAGGCTGACAACAACCCAACAATGGTCTGGCCCAAACCACCTGGAACTTGTTAACCCCAGTAATTTATATTTCCCCCCATAGACTGTAAGCTCCTTCAAGGCAAACAATGAGTCTTATTCTTCACTGTAGTCCTGAGAGCATCCAACAGAGTACTAGATACATTATTGGGTATTTAATAAATGCTTTTCAATAAATTAAGAATTAACATGTTTCTGTTCATATTGGACTTATAACTTTTGCAGAAGCCATGAGATATTAGATCACTGACTTAAACATTTCAATCCGTAGGTGAGTCCATTTCCCCTAATTATTTTGGCCTTGAAAACATTTTGGTTGCTTCAATGTATAGAGGTTCAAAAAAAAAAAAAAAAAGTGACCAAATGATCTGAGTCAATGGCTCTGTACTGACAAAGTTTTCCTCTCAGTGAGAGTCTGGCTTGTTTCATCATCTACCAAAGAATATTTTAAAGTCAGCTGCTAGGAGAATGAATGATCCGTTTGTTTGTTCTTTTACTCATTCAAACAAAATTCATTCAACTCATATTATATTCTGGGTACTTGTTTACATTTCTGTGAAAAATATATAAACTACTGAAAAGCTATATATATCATTTTCTTAAACCGTGTTCAAAAGGAAGAAGCAACTTGGTGCGATGTGAATCTTAATGGGTGAATAAACTAACAGAGACAGAACAAGTGAGGGGTGACCTAACAATACCTTCTCAGGTCATGCCATTCTTCATTTCTATTACATTCTTAACCATGGACATTTGATAACTGTGTTTTGCTAAACGGTTCCAAAACAACTAGTTCTTTTCATTTCGAACATTAGTTTTTAAAGATATGCCTGCGTTAAATAAAAACTTATGGCTCCTGCTGGTTAGGTTTTTTCAGGAAAAAGGCTGATTTCAGGCTTTTGACTTAGAATTGGGTCTACCTCTAAAGTCTGCAAGTTAAGGTATTGCCTAAAACTATTATCATACTATTCATGATGTCTATTTCACCGAACTGATTTTGCGACATATAAATGAAGTCCAACAATATGGGGCTCTATCTCAGCTGCTACTTGACAACAAATTAACATACACCTGCCCAAAGAAATCTAGTAGTTGCCTCCAAATGCACAGAGAACATTCCGGCACCATGGCTCACAATTATCTGGATGCCGTGCTAGGCACTTTATATATATCATGCCATTAATCCTTACCACAGCACTCTTGAGTTCATCTCACTTTTTCTTTTCTAAAGATGAGGTTAAATAATTCAGGGTCACAGAGGCTGGATTTGAACTCAGTCTAATTTCAAAGATTATATTTGTTTCACTATGCTGTGCAGTTTCCATATGCTGTCTTAAATGTGAGGCTAAATGCAGATAGAACTATAAGCTGAAGTCAATCTGTATCCTTTTCTTGACTAATAGGAACTTTTAGAATATAATTAATGATAGTACGAACCTACTGAGATACATTACCCAGAAAAACATTCCATTCCTATAACTTCATGGTGTAGTTTTTTGGTTTTTTTTTTTTTCGTTTGTTTTTATTATTTTGCCTGATTTTAACACAGCAATTTTCTGACACAGCATGTTTCTTTTTTTTTTTTTTTGCAGTACGCGGGCCTCTCACTGTTGTGGTCTCTCCCGTTACAGAGCGCAGGCTCAGCGGCCATGGCTCACGGGCCCAGCCGCTCCGCGGCATGTGGGATCTTCCCAGACCGGGGCACGAACCCGTGTCCCCTACATCGGCAGGCGGACTCTCAACCACTGCGCCACCAGGGAAGCCGGAGCGTTTCTTAAAATGTCTATAATGCTAGCTGTATATCCTCACAACCCTGTGACACTGAACAACATGAAAGAACCCTCTGCCTTTGAAAGTGTGGTAAATGCAAAGATTTCTTACATTTACATATGCAGTACAGACAAGTAAAATCAATGACATGGAGTACCCATGTAATAAAGTAATTGCTTTAGAAATGTGTGTGATAATTGCATATCAGCTGAATAATTCATTACTAAAATTATTGGTAATGAATGTTAATTTAGTACGATTATCTCACGTGTAGGAATATGCTGATGTACAGTGATTTACAGTAAACTTTAAGGATGATCATCTTATTTTTAGACAATTGCATGTTCATTAATATGAAAAAATGATGACAAAACAGGTTTCAGTGATGCTTCAGTCTGCAAAGATAGAGTTTCAATCACAAATGGCTTTTGGGTTATATTAGCTGTAGCCTATAAATCATATGTAAAATGTGTGTGTGCTCGTGATGTCACGCAGAGCTGTCCAGCAGAGGGCTCCTTTGAAACAGAATGTGAAAAATGAGGCTGCCATTCAAACTGGAGCCAACACGGTACTTTTAATAAACTATATTGAGCTTAGCAAAGGTTTATTCCAAACTAGCCAACGGTTTACAATCAATTTTCCTAGAGATTGTTATTTCATGTATTTATAAATGAATAAGTATGAGATTTTCATGATACTTTTCCTATGAAAATACTTGATTAAGATCAGATAGTCTTCAATAAAATGCAAGCAAAATCAACTAATACGTGTCCACAAGTTGTATAGATGTCCATTTAATTACATTTATATAGCAATACAAATCAAATATACAGAAATATTTTATTAAAGGGGAACCATTTTTTTTCCCGAAAGGAATATATTGTAAAAAAAAAAAAAAAAAAAAAAAAAAAAGACTGTACAAACTTTACCCTTTTATTAGAAACTATAGTTGTCATTGAAAGAGTGTCCCCTTTCCCCCAATGAAGGGGATAGGGAGTTCTGCAGATATTTTTCCTTTATGAACTATTTAGATATATTTCAATTAGACAAATAATTTCCTCTTTACGTAATAATGACTATTTCTCTTAATTTTTAACGCAATAACTATGTATTTTCAAAAATAAAGTGATATGATACATTATATGTCATATTGTGCATGAGTGAGTGATATATAAAACGTTACAGTGGTGAGACTGATCAGTACTTTTCACATGGACTGCTGAATGACATCATTTTTAAAAGAGGGGAGGCTAGATTATGTAACAACTCTGAAAATTTTATTGTTTTCTTTGGAATAACTAAAAGGTGGGGGGCAGCAGTGAGGGCACAAAGAGATCATCAAGTTCTTAATCTGGGAGTTACAGATAGCTTCGAACTTATCATAAAGATTCACCAAACTTGACTCTATTAAGCACAACCTTAAAGTTTGCATTTAATTTTAATAAATGGATACATCCCTGGCACTTGTTAAGAAAAGGTGAACTTTAGATCCCCAAAGAAAATATTGCCATTTATAAAACAAAAGCAAGTGATAACAAATCTTTAAAATAATAACCTAAAATCTTTTGTAATCACTAAAGTGGAATTTTTCCTGTGTCAGAGCCATAAACCTGACACTCTAGAATCAGGATATGGGAATCACATTGCTCTAGAGCTGGTTGGTAGCAAGTCCAATACTCAGATCCATGAACAAAGACAACATATATTTAATGGCCCTTCAATAAACAAAAACTGACACGTAAAAAAATGTTTAAATAACTCATAATAAACAATCTATGTAGATACATGTGGGGTTTTTGTTGTTTTGTTTTTAGTCAAATTATCCATTATTTTATGGAAAAGTAATCAACCAACACTGTACCATCTCAGAAAATAGCACCACTCTAATGGAACCTGGAGAAACAGTCGTATCATAATTTTTCATTTCACGTGTGCATTTTTAAATGCTATTATTTTTCCCTCTTTTGATCTTTCTTTTTGTATTTGTAAAAGGAGCTTTCATCTTTGAATATGTGTGTGGGGAGGTGCTTTGGAGCCTGAATCCTCCCATATGATGCCAACAGCCAGCCAAACTTTTGCAAATGACACAACTGTACCAAGACAGTTACATCTGACTGCTTAACCCCTCAGCTTGCCTGGGCAGTTCAGGAGCCCCTGCTGTGATGTTTTGTTTGCACACATGCACAGATAAAGGCCACCACTCTTCTCATTAAACAAGAAGGCATGTGGGAAAATTAATAACTTAATTTGCAGGGAGAAGATGGATGTAGAAATCAAATGTAAGTCTACAACCTTCCCTGAGCATTCACCTCAGTGTCTGAGGAAATCTGGTGCCAATTCTGTTGCCTGACTTATGTTTCTGGAATAATCTCAAAGTGTCAGTGAATCGGTGCTTTCAATCCACTGGGCTAGGAAGGGTTGTCTTGTCACAGTGCAGACCTCCCAGGAGTGGGAGTGTGGTGGGAGAGGGGAGAAGGAAGAATACTGCTGGAATTGTGCCATCACATGGGCTCTGCTCAGGGCTCCAGGGCTCTGAAGAATGTGAACAAATTCTAGAGTGGGGACTACATGAATAGTGAGTCAAACACTCAGGAAGTGTTCTGTGTGACCGTCAGCAAATCACAGACAAGTATAACCTATCAGTTTATCCTTTACTCCTAGAAAATAGCTTGCTCTTTTCTTTCAAAGACAGAAAAGGAAGAAGGGAGGGAGAGAAGGAAGGAGGGAGAAAGAAGAAAATAGAGGCGAGAGCCAGGGTCTGATTTTAGTCCCGTACCATTGAAGTTCGACCCTGAGCTGCTCAGCCAGCATGTAAGAGCTATGGCCAGGGCCCCTTATTTTACAATCTTAATAAAGTCTCATTTCTTTGGAAAATTTATGTGTGGGGTTTTCAGGATACCCACCCAGATTATGCTGCAATTTTCTAAACCAACAGCTCCATCAATGACACCAGCAACACTCCCCTATATCTAAATGATGAAGGGCTCACACCCGCATTGAGTTGACCGGATGAGCCGTTGCCCCGCAGAGAACCCTGAGCTTCACTGTGCCCTCAGACTCTTTGTTCAGCCCTGATGGGCCGCTACAATAGGGAAGAAAATTTTAGCTTCACAACTTTCTGCATAGAAACATGGAAAAATAAACAATTTCCAAGAACAAATTCCCTGGAGTAGGGACAGCTGGGTGGCACAAATCATTATCATCACAACCAAACTTTCAAAATGCATCTTCTTAGTCCCATTTATTTAAGTTCATTCTTTCAACTTCCTCATTGCTTATGCTCTTATGTAGAGATCAGAGGATATTCATTAATAAGGCACTATTGGGACACTTGTCACAACTTACCCTCAAGTTAACATACTGTCCTTCTCATATGAAGGTTATATCACTGACCCATGGTCAAAAGGAAATATCTTTTAAATGGTTTTTTTATTAATGGTGAGAGCTCCATACATACTCTGTCTCCTGTTTGAATCAAAAGCATCAGCTGGATGCTAGATGGCTAAGGACGGGGTGTCAAGTGTCATCGTAGAACTGAATAAGAGTAATTTGCCTTATAGAAAATTGGAACCCTGGACTTGTTCTCAACCGTACAAGTCTCTAACCCACTGAAGTAAACTTCATGAGGATCAAAGAAATATCATAGGATTAAACAACAACAACAACCTGAATCTGAAGTTATAAAAGGTGGATTTTGACTCTACCCCTAGCCAGCTACATTATATCTTGGGGAGGAGAGTTAGCTGAACGGTACCTGAGAACGTCATGACGTACTTTACAGATACTGGTTCATTTAACTAATGCTTACCAAAACTGGACACCATTTAACGTCTACCTATTTATTTTTCATCCTTCCTCTGTAAATACAAAGACGCTATTTTTGTCCTCTTCTACATGATATCCTTACAAATATCTGGGAATAACTTTCATATTCCTAGTAAGTCATTTTATTTTTTTCCTCTCTAGCTCAAGCATCTGTAGTTTCTTCAACATTCATCAAAGAACATGATTGCCAAGTTCCTTATCATCTTGGTTTCCTTTCTCCAGATAGTCTCTAGTTTTGCTGGTGTCCCTATAAAAACGTAGAAAAAGCAACCTACAAAGCTGACTGTACTATATTGGAGAGCTAGGATTTCCTGTGTGACAGCTGATTGACCTTAATAAATAAAAATAGTGAAGAAAATGATAAAGCCTGAAAAAGAAGATGGGTCATCTAGTATGAGTCAATGAGAATGACAATGCCAAGGGAATTAAAAAAAAAAAAAGCCATTTCTTCCTACTGATAGCATGGTTTATGTTTACAAGTGGTGGGAAGTCCACCAACAATCTAAGGATTGGCCTAGCGCTCAGTGGCACTCTAAACACCTGTACACACTCACCTAAAATGGCAATGTGTCAGTTTTTCATAAAAGAATTTCCTAATTAACTAGATTAAACAAATTGCTGGAGGAAGTGAGATCTTCATATTTTAATCTATAATGAACATTCATGTTCCGCATTAGCAGTCTTGTAATTTACACTACTTTATTTGAATTTAGCAACAGCAAACATATATGGGGACTTATATAATCTATAAACGAATTCATAGGCATAATTCATAAATTCATTACTATAGCTGATAGTAACAGCTAACATTTATCAAGTACTTACTACGTGCCAGGCACTGTGCCAAGTACTCTGCATGTAATATTTCATTCAATTCCAATAATCCTGAGAGATAGATATTATTATTATCCTTGTTTTACAGATGAAGGACACACTAAAATTTAGAGAAGGTAAAAACTGTGTCCATGCTCACACAGCTAGCAAGTAGGGAATGTAGGAACTGAAGCCAGGTCTAACTAACTTCAACATCCATGCACTTGATCGACTCATGGTCCTTCCTCTCCAGTGTCCTCCAGCAGGGCTATCTCTCCATGGAATGAAAGCCTCTCTGGAAGGCTTGGGATAGAATCCAAGTTGTCATGCATTGGAGCTGAGCCCACAGGTTCTCCATCTTATTACTCAACGAAACTTAACTGTAAAACATAAACTACCACCAGAATAAAATGCCCGAACTGTTACTGCAAGGGTTCTAACACCTATGTATGTCTAATTATTCTCAACAACACACAGGTAGGCACGAATCATATTGGTGAAGAATTAGTTCAGCTAATGATAAACTCTGAATAATCACAGTTGCTATAAATGAAATACGTAAATGAATGTACTGTGCGTTTTTTCCCATTCCCTGTGGCGGTCTCCTTCATTAACATAACTACCAAACAATAAGACCTATCTTGTTAACAGACACCAAAATTTACAGAAGAATATCGATCTTCAAAGAGTCACTATCCATTCAACAAATATTTATTAAGTGCCAATATGTGCCAGGCCTTGTTCTGAGCACTGGGAATACGGCAGGGAACGAAATCAGCAAAATCTTTGTTTTTACGGAACTTATATTCCAACAATTTTATTGACTTTCAAAGTACTTGGCTCTTTTCTCTTGGAAGCAGATTCAAAGTTCCTTAGGAACAGAGTCTCATTGTGCTCTACTCATATCATGAATGTCTAGAGCCTGGCAGCTGACTTCCCCTCAGTCACACTCACGGAGAGGGTGATGCTTCTGCACTAAATGCTGTGCGGAGGGCAAAACGTCAACGGTGGATGTTCCAAAACGTGGCACAGCGTAGAGGTAACGCCTTCCTGGTTACGGAATTTACTTTATGATGTTTGCGGCAGGAAACGTGTGCCTAATTATTTGTGATTCAGATTCGTACGGTGGGTTTGTACTTTTTTAGGACAACCCAGGGAAGAACATGGCAAGTGGCAGAGAGACACAGGCTCAAGGTTGGATGTGGCCACAGCTGGGATGCACAGCAGCTGCTTTGCATACAGATAAAGAAGAAGAACACCGTCTTCCCAAACAATGACTCTTCCTTAGCTCTTAGGAGATTGTTTTCATAAAAAGATAAAATGTTAAAATCTTTCAAGTTATCAACTGCATTAGGAAATTACAACTCTCTCTCTGTTAGGCAAAGGAAATGATAAATCCAGCTGGATAAAAGGCAGTCTTCCACCTTATATTATACACATGACTTACCAAGATTTGTGCAAGGCCTATACAATCATGCCCGTAAAAAGC
Organism: Phocoena sinus; assembly: GCF_008692025.1. Classification (NCBI taxonomy): domain Eukaryota; kingdom Metazoa; phylum Chordata; class Mammalia; order Artiodactyla; family Phocoenidae; genus Phocoena; species Phocoena sinus. The sequence goes on along the minus strand of NC_045764.1, from coordinate 112,505,164 downwards.
GTTGTCCGTCAATAAAGAAAAATAAAACAGGTCCAAAAGCATCAAGGTAAGCCAAATTAAAGGCTCTGGCTTATTTTCCTGCACAATGTCCTACAACTGAGTGATAAGGAAAAATCTGCCATACCTCACTGCAAATGTGACAAATCTCCAACTTCCCATGATAAACAGAGAAGAGGTCATGATATAGATAATTTTCTTAATTAAGAATGTGGATACAGCTTGACCTATTCTTGAGGATGGTTCTTACCTAATGTATAAAAAGAAGACAACCATCACGACTTTGGGTTCCATGGACCAACCCTCCCCTCTTCCCTATCTTCATTCGCCCTCCCCTTCATCATAGACTGCTTGGTTCATCACTTCAACCCCTCTCTTAACGATATCCTAATTATCCTTGCCCACGACCTTCTGTCACATCCTTCTGGCAAAATCACAACCCTAGAGGAGGGAATCAAACCGTCTCTGAGCTGCAAGCCTACACCCACTTGCTGCATGTCACACAAGCAGGCAGATTATCGCACTTTGAACTCAGGTTTACCGACCTCAAGCAGGTTTACAACCTAATATACATTCCAACAGGTTCCAGTGAGTAAGCTCTCCCTTTCTCTACGAACATTTTAAACCTTCTCTGCGCTCTCAGACCGTACCTCCACCACACCTGCCCCTCTCAGCCGACGAATGTACTTCTATTCCCGGAAACCTCTGACCCTCCTACAACCAGCCTATCTGCTTCTGCACGCACCCTTTTCTTCAAGCTCTCTTTATATGGAGGTGGAATCCTCACAGGGAAGGCCATTTCCTCCCCCTGAGTCCATGAATGTCCTCACTTTCATCTCCCTTCTAAATTAACCCCTCTCTTATCTTCATCCTCTTTCTTTACTGGCTCATTTATCTTAATGTTGAAAGTCAAGGATGGCTGACACTTTTCTACGTCTACCAACAGCCACGCCCCGTTCTTCCTAAGAAAGCAATGAGCTCATGGAACATGAGTCCTCTCCCCAGCACCAGAGAATGACTTGATTAGTCTAAACCAATGGTTCTCAAACTGGAAAATGTACCAGATTTTCCTAGAAGGATTGTTTGAAATAGACTGCTAGGCTCCACGTTCACTATGGCTAATGATGGAGTCCAGGAATTTGTATCTCTCTGATAAGTTCCCAAGGGATGCTGATGCTTCTGGTCCAGAGATCACCCTTTTGAGAACCCCTGGTCTAAATTATGCTTGGTAACAACATTCTCCTTTACTAATGGTTCATTGAGAATGGGCAAATAACTCAGTCCTAGCCAACAAGCTATAAATAGAAGTCTGATGGAGTAGAGGTAAAGAAAAGTCTGGAAAAAATTCTGTTCCCTTATAAAAAGAGAACAAGGATCATGCTCTCTTGGTTTTGTTTTGAATGATCTAACATGGAACTGAAGAAGCCTGCTAATGTCCACTAGGTGTCAAGCACAAAAACAAAAATCCAAGAGAAAGGTAGAGTGAAAACATAGTGAGAACCTGGCCTGAGTATATTTTTGAGCCATTGCACCAACCCTGGGCCCATCCATCTCCAGTCTTCTCAATACGTGAAATAAATAATAAAGGTCATTTAATAAAGCCACCATTAGTTAGGTATTCTGTTGGCTGCAACCAAATACAACTAATTCATCAACTCCTGGACATCTGAAAATATCCCTTCTCAACTCCATATCCTCCTCTAGGTAGAATCCTATCTTGCGCTTTCATTTAAATATGAACTTTTAGAGTGACAAGTGTCCTTCATTGTCTTATCTCCCTATTGGCCCTTCAGCCCATTCCAGTATGTCTGGCACACTTTTCACTCCACCAAAAATGTTCGCACTGGGATCTCACTATAACCCTCTTGAATGTAACAGAGGCTTCTCAGGCCTAGTCCTATTTGTCCACAGCCTTTGACACTGTTTATCTTCTCATTTTCTTGAAATGCTCTTTTTCTTGGTTTCTGTGGTACTAGCATTCTCTCCTGGTTTTCTTCCTACATCTCTATTACTTCTAAGTCTTGTCCCTACTTGGCCCTTAAGTATTAGCACTATTCTGAACTCATCTCTGTTCTCTTTTTACGTAACGTCCCTCAATCTCACCCATGCTCTGAGCTGTGTCAGTTATATCTCTAGGCATTTGCTTGACCCATTGTTCATATTCAATCAACATTTGTTAAATATTCAGTTATGAGAAGAAGGGAGGGAGGGAGAGACATAGTAGACAAGTTGGTTTCTTTTCAGATCATTCCCTCTCCCATAACTTCCTTAATCCTGTCAAGCTCTTTTGACTTGATTTTAACCTATGTTAAATTCTTTGCTATAAGCTTCTATAGCACTCTTCTCTTAACATCCATCACATCTGTAATTACTTGTTTAAAGTCTGTTTTTCTCCCTTGACTAAAAGGTACATGAAGAACCTTACTTGTTTCCACTGAATCTCTCAGTGCCTGGCATATAATAGGTGCTCAAAACATGTCTGTTAAATTAAAGTACATTTTCTCTTCAGTATTTCTTTAAAAATGCCATGTATAATAAATATATACTACACAAGGAATAATGAATAAAGTGGATATTAATATGTATATTAACTTCTCAAGCATGCTACTCTGACATTGGTCAAGGTGGGATCAGAATAAAAATGTGCATTTCCTTTTGTAAATTCCGCTTTTGGTGATTTTCAGCAAGGTTTTTTTTGTTTTTTTGTTTTTTTGGCAAAAGTGTTGTGTTTGGAAGACAATGTCAAATGCAACCAATTACATCTCACATCTCCCTGAAGCAAATCTAGTAATAGTGCATAAATTAAGAACAATTAAATTAAATAATTTGAATCCCATAAAAAGGCAAAAAGACTACAGTCAGTAGGGAGAATCAATTCCAAATGTCTTGATCATCAATAAACCTCTTATGCCCTTCTTGGTCTCTGGTTACCTAGGTCTGGAAATATAACTCAGGCAACCCAACTTGCCCACCAAACTGTCAGTGCAGAATTCTCACCTTCCTTCACAGTGTCCAGTGAATTCCACTCTTTATACTACAGAGAAAGGAAAATCATGGACTACTTTTAGTTCTCCTAGAATAGTGTTAGGGACGCCTCTACCAAATGTTTCTTGCTGAAGGGTCCCCCACCACAACATATGCTATATACTGAACAAACCAAATGACCTGACCATTATGGGTTCCTCTATCAGAGGAAAGAAGACAAATTCATTCTGCTGAATTTTAAAAGTTCCTTAGTGTATTTCTCTTCACCCACCCAGATGGCACCTCTCTGAACTAAAATGTGTTACTCTGCAGCCATCTTAGTTAAGTATTAACCAAACTAACAGTTTTAAAGAGAGATCAACAAATCTATGATTCCTTATATGACAGCAGGAACATATGGAAAATTGCCTCTTAAGAAATTCATTCAACAAATACTGAGTGTTTACTTTGCAGCAGGTACACTTCTAGAGGCTGGGAATATAGCAATGAATAAATGTGATCCTGTCCTCATGGAGCTTGCATTTTATAAGAAAATACAAATATAAAAAAAATATGTGTGTGTACACACTCACACACACACACACACATATATATATAGTACACATATACACATATTTCTAATACATCTGACATTTTCCATATCCTTCTTGGAATCTCCAAAGGGACAGTGGGTATAATCAGTAAGAAAGGAAGATAATTATACTTTCTCTCCTTATATCTACAAATTTATCCCTTTTACTTTCTAAAAAAGTTTTTATTGAAGTATAGTTGATTTACAATGTTGTGTTAATTTCTACTATACAGCAAAGTGACTTAGTTATACATATATATATTCTTTTTCATATTATTTTCTATGATGGTTTATCACAGGATATTAGTTCCCTGTGCTATACAGTATGACCTTGTTGTTTATCCATCCTATATATAATAGTTTGCACCTGCTAATCCCAAACTCCCAATCCTTCCCTCCCTTACCCCCTGCCTCCCCCTTGGCAGCTCCCTTTTACTTTTTCTTCTCTGTCTCTTCATTCTTTTTTCTTGCTTGATATCTTTCTCAGACTTGTGAAATTGCAGGAGTAAATCTATCTTCTACTTAAAGGAGACACAACACCGCCATCTTTACCTATCCGCTACGACATACTTTTGAACTGGGCTCAACGTAGTTGGCAAACCTCATATATATTATTTGATATTTCCCCATCAACTCTCAGATGAGGATCTCAAAATGTTATCCTACAACACTTACTAAGAACTGACAATGTGTGAAATGCCATACAGAGCTGAGAATTAGTCCTGGCTACTGCTCAGTGGGTTCACTAATGCAAGCTTTAATTCACTAAGGACACCAAAAACCGCCTGAAAGAGCTATAAGGACAACTATCAGAAAGTTCAATTTGCTGTCTCAAGGTCCCAACAGTGGTGTTAGTACCAAGCATAAGAGCCAGCTACAGAACCTGTCCTGTTTGATGTTACTTATAGAAAAAAAATAAGTCAAAAAAATATTGGTCCAGTTCGATAAGTGATCTCATTTACTTTTTGTCCATAATATCTACTTTCCATCCAATCATCTTCTCCTTAGTATCAAATACTTTTCTGGTTGTTTAAATAATGTACCAGTGTCTTTTCAAGGTATAATAATAGGGCCCTCTGTAACTCTCTTCATTAGCAAACTCATTCACTATAAAAAAGTAAGTCCGTGCAACTTGTCTACCAATGTGTTTAAGATTTTAAAGTATTTATTTGACCACTCTGATATCACTTAAACCTTTATACAAAGGATAGCTTACTATGCATCACCTTTCTAGCAACAAAATGACAAATCATATCTGAATTCCTCATGGCATCACAGACATTTGAAAGCTTCTAAAGGGGAAATGCCTCTATGACTGCATGTATAGAACAGTCCCCTACCCTTTCTGCTTTTCTTTCAATTTCACCCCACTGGAAATTTAGGGACCAAATTAATTGTTTCACTAGGCAGAATTATTTTGCTCAGGAATTGTTCTTAAGGAAATTTTATGAATGAAATTGGCTATAGTGAGGCCCCAAATCGTACCTTTATTGGGCTGGTCTCAGAGACTGGAACATTTTTTTTTCCTAAGAAAAGACAACAATGACAAGCCCCAGTGAAGATAACTTCAAAAGTCAAGTGTTCTGCAAAATTCAAGGTGCATCTTGATTATGTACACATAAGAATCCAATGTCTCCTTGAGGCTTCAGTTTTGGTTAAAAGAACCAAATGTAAGGGAGGGAAAATGATTTGCCAATTTACTGTTTAGAACTCAATTTTCACAACAAAGTAATACAGCATGAAAACCTGGTTATTCGACAGTACTTGGCTGCACAGAGGATGGCTCAGTGAGCTCCTCTTGTCTGACTTGTCACAATGACTGACACTTTCTAATATTGAGCTGGAAATAATATGGATATTTAATACTGCAACGTTTACATCAAATAGAAGCAAAGCACTATTGTTTATCAGCAATCTATTTCTGATGGCATGAATCTATATAGACGTAATTATTGTTGAATGATGAGCTCTGATTTTTCACATTACGGCATAAACAAATCTGCGGAATATTCACAATGTTTCATCTTGTGTGATTTGAAAAACCTCATAAAGCCAAATTCTTAAGTATTTCCTATGCGTTCCACTTGAATTTTGACTAAAATTTACCTTTTAGATCTGTTATGCCACTCATGAATTTTTTACAGTATCCATCTGTGCTTTGCAGTCTCTATTCTCCATGGTTCCACATTGTTTTGGCTAACTAACAGGCCCATATGTTGCCTTAATGTATTTCTGTGCAATGTTTGTGCTTAAAAAAAAAAAAAAACCACAGGGAAAAACCACAGGTCTAAATAAGCTATAAAGAGCGCATCCACATACAGTTAGACTGTCTTTACTGAGTCTGGAGACATTATGATTCTGCTGCGACAAGCAGCATTTGTCTTCATTTTGTCTGACTGTCCTCATGTGTTATTATTAGTGGCTGTCAGGCTGAGGCAGAAAAAAATAGCATCACTTGAGTAAGAAGTTGAATGCATAAATGCAATACTACACATGGTGGCTGAGGGTGAAGAGTCTGTTTGAAATGCTTAAATGCAAACACCAGGATGAGGAAATTTAAAAGTGAAAAATCCTTACTTGGCAAATATGAAGAGAAAAAAAATATATGATTTCCCTGTCTACAAAGCAAAGTGAAGGCTAATTATTGACAAAAATTTAGCAGCCTCTGAATATCTTTGAAGACCATCTTTTCAACATGTCAGCTTAGCTTTAATTGTAAGTAAACAAATATGTTGGAACATTTGCCTCTAGTTCGGTGTTTCAGATAATGTTGACAAATACCTTGCATTTTAAAGTTAAGCTTTCAGTGTTCAAAAAAAGTAACTTGAAAGTATGTTTCTGTGCAAACCACTCTCAAACACTAGTATATTCCCACTCTCCACAGATGCACTTGGGTAGCAGTGCTCCTAGAGTCCCTACGTCTATTTTTTGAGAGTTTTCTCCCACTCGGTTTCTCACCATTTCAGGAGCCAGTTCATCTTACTTCTTTCTTTTCATCATTAAAATAAGACAAACCAGATTATCATAAGACCCGGAAATTGTTACACTCAAGCTCCTTATCAGAGAGAAACACTTTAATTATCTAGAAAGTGGAAGATTTCCCTCTAAAAATAAATTTACCTTTATCTTCTTATTTTCCTATCTGAAAAGATTATCTTCTCCTCTGGTCTCATTCATGGTCATTAAACAAGAATTTTTCACCAAAAGCTTTAAAAAATGCTTTTAAAGAAACAACTCCCTATAAATACAATAAAGATTTATCTTTTCCAACAATACCTCATAAAGTTTCTTTCAAAAAGTCTACCTCCTGTGGCCTTCTCTATCCATCACCCACAAAAATCATAGCTTTTTTGGTTTTGAAATACCAAAGCATGCCTCTCTTTGAAATATGTATAATTTGGAGGTATATACAATGAAAAATAGGTTGATCTTACCCTAATATATAGAGACTAATTTTTAAAAAATGATTCTTGCCTTGTCCTTCCCTAATGCTATCTCTAACCACTCTTTCTCCTTAATCATATTATTCTTCATAATAAGGCTCAGCCTAGATGCTTTTCCTTGATGAACGAGTCACATTAACTTCTTTCATTTTGAAGCCATTTTTGGGTCATCATCGGATATTAGAGTTTCATCACAATTTCCATAATGCTCAATGCAGTGTCTTACAGTATCAACTCAAGCTGGTGCTCAATGCTGTATTCCTAACTGTCTTATATGTATATGAGCTGTTCTTCCAGTTAGACTGTAAGTACCATGCGGGCGGAGAGCTTTAATCTTACGCTTTATAATCCACAGTACCTGGCTCACAGTAGGTGGTGGTAAAATAACTGATAACAGATGAACAAAAGAGAGTTTATGCTAAAATAACTATATTTGCATATAGTAGGACAAGCCTCTGGTAACATATTAAGACACAGAAGCAAGAGTAGGCCTGTCTAAAGTGATAAATGGAGCCCTGTGTGGAAGATCAATGATCACAGAAATATTCAAATGAAAATGTTTTAACTCCAAAAGGATTTTCCCTAAGCCTTTCTCTCCCATCTGCACCCCCCCAAAAACACATAAAAATAAAAACCTGAGGACATCGTACATAGAAAAACAAAATCTTCCACTATATTAAAATATTCTCTTAAAAGTCATCAACAGTGAAATACAAATATTTTTATAGAAAGGAGTGTAGGGAGGGGGAAGCAAAGAGTCAATGGAAATGTTTGTAAAAATATTTGACTGCTTTGACGGTCCCTTAAAATAAAGAGTTTATTTTCTGTGCCTTAGAAAATCTCTCTGTGGAAATTCTCTGGACTAGTTAACACACTACCCACCACCAGGAGCATACAAGCCTGCGAGACTCCCATGTCATTTGTTAATTATCACTCTTTTGTTTGTTTGCCTGTTCTTTGTTTGTTTGTTTTTTGAATTCTATTTTATTTATTTTCTTATACAGCAGGTTCTTATTAGTTATCTACTTCATACATATTAGTGTACATGTGTCAATCCCATTCTTCATGGCAAACTCTGGATTCTTTCTGAAGTAGGTATCCAAGATAAGAAGCTGCTCAGCCTTTGGCCCTTCCTTCTCTTGTTTGCTCAACTCACTGCCTATCAGGCCTTTCCCTGGGAGATTCAGCGCAAGAGCCGGGCACACATCAATTACTTTAGAGGTTTAGCAACAAGCTTAGGTAGAGTCTTAGGTGGGGAGGTGCTTGTGGAGGGAATAAACTGTAAAGATTTAGGTTAATATCAGCTTCCCTGGTTCCTCTGGAACTAATTTGTGTGTGTGATTATAAGTGGATTCTGAAAACACATCCTGCATCACTTTGGTTGATTAATATTTTGATATTTAATAATTTGTCCTTACAAACTTTTAGCATTAAGTGTCTGCGTGTATTTGTGTGTAATTCCAGGGAAACTGAAACAATCAATAAGAAGGAAAATATACTGTGGAAGACACACAGACGTCCTCTGTCAATACAAGTTTTAATATAGTCCTGATTTTTAGCAAAAACAAGTTATGTTACCGAATAGAATAATAAGAGAGTTATTTATCACTGTTTCTTTCTTTTCCCGCTCCCTTTTACTTCAGGCAAGTCTCCTTAATTTTTTCAGAAAGACACTCATACTAACAAGGTTGCTTTATAACTTACAAAAGTTGTCCTCAAAAAGGCAGATGATATTTTAAAGGGCAACAGCGTCAATGACCTGATGGGGCTGCAGAGGGGACAAATAACGTCTAATGTGGCAACATCGTTCAAAAGAAAAGACTTGGTGTACTTGTTCCTCTGGATAACTGGAAAGATTCAATATGAATGCAAACATATCTTCCTTCAAATGTCTCAGTAGAATATTTAATTTTGGACCTGCTAATAACCGTTCTCCACACTTAGAAAGTAATCACAGAGTAGAAATGGCACACCCTGGGTCATGCAGCAACACCATGGAATCCAAAGGGAAGAGGTAATGGTCCACATCAGATGAGGCTGCTATTACACGGCAGTTATATTTTAGAGAACATATTTTAGCCCACACTATGTCATTACCTGTAAGTGACAATTCCTATTACAATAGAGGTTTTAATGGCTATTGATTCAAAACTATTATTTCATAAATAAGTGATTTTTGAGGATTTTCCAGGAACACTTAATATTTCTAGCTCTCAATGGCAATGTTCCATGGTCTGAGATAAGATAACACAGATTCACACACTAAAGTTTCATTTATAAAATCTCTATCAATTAACCTGAATAGGGTTCTTAATTACATCATCTTGCATACATTTGCCTGAATGTATGAAGCACCAACTTTTAGAACCATTTCCCTGATAAGAATAAGAATAAAAGCTATTCAGGAAAGCAAAGCCAGAGTCCCATCTCATCAGCAGTTAAAAAGTTTGTTTTCTCTCCCCAGAAACCTCCTTGCTGTCATTGGAAACCATATTAAAACAACCCAAAATAAATGAATTAGAAAGGAAAAAAATTAAAGCTCAGAAGAAATATGCAAGTAGGCACAAATACTAACATCTGCAACTAGGAAGTGTTAAGTTCTAGAAAGAAATACTGGATTCACTTTCCAGCTTCTCTGATTTCTACAAAATTAGAAAATTCTTGTGATGGAGTAAGAATAGTAAGTACCTATCTCTAGTAGAAATATTGTCATTTGCTAGGCAGGAGAAAAGAATCTTTTTAAAAATATTTTTCTCTTGGATTTTTGAAGAAGGCATGCAACAAAACAAAATGTACTCAATAGTGCTTGACAAATATATCGCAGAAACATGTAGTTCCCTCCAAGTTTTAATTACTGAAAGTCTGTGTTTAATTCTAAAAATAATTTAGGCTTTCCCAATTTATTTTTATTTACTATTTTTTAACAGAAAAAAATAATACCAGAAACCTCTTACCAGAAACATGTTATGAAAGTAGTGTTATCAGTGAGGATTTTAATAAAATCCTGGAGCCAGATAAAATCTCAGTACATCTTCTAGTCTAGTGCCCTGACTCCATCCAAGATAAATTATTTTTTTTTCCCATTAGAGATCTCCAGGGAATAGAGTCCTTTTTGTTCTTCAATACCTTGTTTTTGCCTTCAATCAAGTTTATTATCGGGGAATTTATCCCTTATGTTCAACCTGAATCGTGCATGTTGAAGCTTAAGCCATCTTCTGTAGCTTCCTACCTGTGCACATGGAGTCGGTTCATAAGCACTTACTACATGCTTGATGTGTGCAGAGATTGATTTAAACATACAAAAAGAAGAGAAGGGTTTACTGCACAGGTGCTCCCATGTAGCTGGAAACAAAGACATCCTAGGAGCCGTATGGAATTTGAGAGCTGAAAGAAACTTGGACGTTGTGCAATCCAAAAGAGCAAATAAGTATAAAACTTCAATCCACGCAAGCCTATATTATACATAGCAGCAATAAGTGCTAAAGGGAACGAAACTCAAAATATTTTTTGAAAGAGGTGGGATTCATCAAGGAAAATATTCTAGAAAAGGTCAATTTGAAGCATCATCTTATAGGATGTAAAGGATATATACTGTCAAGGTGAGAGATGAATGGCCTGAATAGAAAGCAGGGGGAGTCAGAAACATAGAACTGGCAGTCTGAGAAATGTTTACACGTAGGACCACAATTATCTTGGATGGAAAATATGAGAGAGCTGTGCTATGGAGAAATCACAGTGAAGACGAGAAGCATTTTATACAGATTACTCAATGGGATGCTATAAGAGATCCGCTCTATGTCTCAACTGGACTACAGTATCTATGTGTGCGCTGGTGATTTACATACAGGGTGATTTACATACAGAATACTACTGAGAGAAGAGGGAAACAAGTGTTTAATATACTGTAGGATTAGAAATATCAGAACAATCTCCTTGCAGGCAAAATGGGCTTTGAGGTGAACTTTGAAGAGAGTAGTGTAAAATTTGGACAGAAAGAAGATTTGAGAGGACAAAAAATAAATAAAAGGCTTGCTCAGAGGCAAGGATGTAGTTAAGTTAAGCTTAAAGGCTAGAAAAGGTACAACCCAGGAATGACGGGGAAAAGAACGTTTTGATCTTTTTTTTCCTTTTCTTTCCTCTTCTTTTTTTTGGGTGGGGGGTGGGGGGTGCGAGTTCCTTTGCCTATGTGGGTTTACGTCCTGCAGAGTTCATGGATTTTTCAATGAGGCCAATGTGAGACCCCCCCCAGCCCCCCAAATTCCGTCTGTAGAATAACGTAAAGAATCTACCTGATAAGAATGGAATCTCCTCAACAAGGTTAACAGATTGAGAAAGCTTCTATTTATAGATAAAGATTAGAGATAAACTTGATGGGATTATATGGAGGAAGGATGAAATCCTTTAAATCCAACTCTAAGACTCTGCATGCAGGTTGTCCATCTAAGGCATGAGCAACATTCGTGCAGGCATAAGTGTAGTTTTATGAACCTTGGTTACAAAATAGATTGGTTGATGAAATTTGGGCATTTGACAAGTTTCAGGAAAAATGAGGACAGTGGATTCATATTTCATAAGTAACAGAGAAGTTTCCTTTGGTGTATTTTAGGGATTGGAGAGCAGGAGAGGGAAGAAGGGAATTCTACCATTTAAATTTCTTATCTATTCTTACCTTAAACTCCACAACCTTTAAGCCCTAAAGGCAATTCTGTACTACCTTAATCGGTTTCTGTAAACCAGTAATTCTTAAGAAGAAGACAGAGTCAGCATCAAATTGCCCTGCCTGCCACCACCGGGACATCTAACCCCACTGCTGTCCCCAGATGACCCAAGTATACTTCTCTGAGAAGGTAGCATTTCTAGTATAGTATTTTGTTTCGGGGCAACACTTGCCAGAAATCAATAATTAAATTCTCAAAAGAAAAGCTCTATAATAGATTACGAGTTTGGAAAGGACTGTAGATGAATGTCTCAGTTGTTTCTTAGATTTGATGTAAAAACTGTCAGTAATGGGCAAAAGACAGTTAGGAATGTTGCAGCAGTAGTGCTTGGTATAGGAATTTAAGATTTTCAATCAGAGGGTTGAATTGTACCTCTTTTGTCATTGAACTACTCATAACATAACTGAAGGAAGCTACTAATTAATGCTCCAGGTTTATAAAATAAGGTTGGTACCCTTCATTATATATCTTAGGGAGGCCCTGTGATTTAATTTCATATCTGAAACACTAAAATAAGTTAAGAAGAGACAAGAGATTAACAAAGATTTCTACTTCTCTCCACCAATTTAACTCGTTTCCTCATTTTTTGCTAATTCAGAGTAGGGAAAAGACAACAAATGTTTGTTGCTAGAATGAATAGTGGGAGGTACTTTTACCTAATGTCTCTACTCCTTCCTGTCTACTTGCAGTCTGTAAACCTGCTCTCTTTTCATTAGCACGCGTAAGTAAAATGCCTGGAAATATTGCAATATCCACATAGCATGGGCCTCTAAGGACATAATCTGTTTCACTTGATTCTGAGAAAAATAAAGACGAGGGAAAGAATATGTTCATCAAAAGAGGAAGGCTGATTTTCATTTATGACTAAATATGAAAAGAATGAGTCAGTAATCACAGGTGTGTTTTAACAGCAATAATAGGGAAGAGGTTGGAATGTGATGGGCTTTACTCCAGAATGCAATCCAGAAAGAAGGGAATTTTTCTCTAAAACCCTGAAGATCCTAGATCGGATGAAGTCAATCAAGTAGCTGAGAGCAGAATTTAGATCAGGAAGGACACTTTGCAGTGTAACAGTCTAAAGTCTTTTCTGGGGGCACATAAAAGATACAGTAACATTTTTTATTACCTTCATCCCCGTAAACCGCCCCTGCTCACGAACCATCTGTTTTTGAGGCTTCAAGTCCTTAGGCCAGAACTTTTGTCCCATTGTGCTCACACCAGCACTCCTTACACTGCCAGTTCTTTTTTTTTTTTAACATCTTTATTGGAGTATAATTGCTTTACAATGGTGTGTTAGTTTCATACATATACATATGTTCCCATATCTCTTCCCTCTTGCGTCTCCCTCCCACCCTCCCTAACCCACCCCTCTAGGCGGTCACAAAGCACCGAGCTGATCTCCCTGTGCTCTGCGGCTGCTTCCCACTAGCTGTCTACCTTACGTTTGGTACACTGCCACTTCTGATGTATGTTACTGTAGTTACTTCCATATCCTCAGCCTCTGATGCCCAGCAAGCTGGGTGATGAGGAGCTAAAGGATTCAACCTGGGCCTTTATGCTCAAAGGCAGGAAAATCAATATCTATTTCCAAAAGATAGATCTAAGGACGCTGGAGTTCCTAAATACTCTCAGTTACTCTGAAGCAAAGCGGTCTCCATGAGAGAGTCACAAAACCACCACAAGTGGGGCCATGCCCTCATGCAGCTTCTGGAGACCCATGGCTCACAAAAGGATAGAGAAATAACATCAGTAGCAAATGGAACTTTTTAAAAAATGCTTCAAATTTTCCCAGAAAAAAAGAAATGAAGAACATAAATTTACATCTGAGTATAGCAGTAAGGAAAGTGCTGTCATAACATATAAGAAAAAAAAAAGAAACACTAAAAATATATTCCAGCAAGGAAATGCAGCTCTGATGTAGGCTAGAGAGAATAAACTGGCTACGTGGGATCAAAAGAAATCTAACAATGATCTTAATAAATAGGTGGGCTTCCATACTTGTATTTCCTATTACACGGACTGCCTTTATTTTCAATTCCTTATACTTTATACAAGGTAATTTCTTCTCAATTTTGTACCTAAAATATTAACGTTTTGATGATTATACAGCACTACATTGAGAATTCCTTGAAGCCAAGACTCTGCTCATCTCTGTATCCCTAGTTCTTAGTACAGAACCTAGCATATAAAGTCTTTAAATATTTATTGAATAGACATTGGTAATTTTATGGTTTACAACACACCCCCCGAAGACATTATCTGATTTAATGTTCATGGTCCTATGATGCAGGTTTATTATCCCCATTCCACAGGTAAGAAAATCTGATCAAACAGATTAAGTGGTTTGCCTAAGATCATATAATTAGTGAGGACCAGAATGTTACTTGAACTTAGGTTTTCTGACTCTTTCACGTATATGGTTTCCTTAAACATTGTCACTGGCAATTTAAACTAGAAATCACTTTGGAATAATTTTGGCAATACAAATCACTAGCAATAAAAACATGCCAGACCATTTGGACCATTCCTTGGAATCGGTTCAAAGGGAATACTGCAGATGAAAGGAGAAAAAGCTACATACCAAAGATATGCAATTGTTTTATTACTTATTTTATCAAGAAATAAAATCCAGGTAACTTAAAAGTAAGAGACTAGTTAAGTAAATTAGAGTATATCAACTTGATTGAGTTTTATATAGTTATTAAAAGTAATTTTAGAGACTGTAGCAGTGTGAAAAAAACATACTATAATGTTTGGTTAAAAAAAAGATAAATTCTAAGTTCTGAGTCTGCTATGATTAAAAATATGCAAAACTCTACAGACCTACAGACAGAGAGTCAAAAGTCCTTGGGTGCCTTGTTGCTTGGCTTTATATTGTACATTGAGCTATACAACATCTAAATATTTAGGATGGAAAATAAGACATAGACACAACCACCCTACAAGGTGGTTTGCCATAAAAGTGTCAGACAAGAAAAAAAACTAAACACTGTCAAATGGAATAGTCAGGAAGTCTTTGTTTATTTGTTTTGAAGTAGATAGCATCTAGCTGAGTTGAAAGAATGGGCAGAATATCACCAGGTTACAGCACTTATAGATGGTTGGGAAGATAGTCCAAAGAAAAAATAGCAGAAGCAAAGACAAAGAGGTGGGGGAAAAAGCAATGCATATGAAGAAGTGGCAGGTAACTGTATTCAAAGAGTTGGTCTGGGGCTTCCCTGGTGGCGCAGTGGTTGAGAGTCCGCCTGCCGATGCAGGGGACACGGGTTCGTATCCCGATCCGGGAAGATCCCACATGCCGCGGAGCGGCTGGGCCGGTGAGCCATGGCAGCTAAGCCTGCGTGTCCGGAGCCTGTGCTCCGCAACGGGAGAGGCCACAACAGTGAGAGGCCCGCATAACGCAAAAAAAAAAAAAAAAAAAAAAAGAGTTGGTCTGAGATTAGACAAATCGTACGTTAGCAATAGGGCTGAAGAGTTTTCTACCTTGGCACCATTGACATTTTGAGCTAGAAAATTTATTTTGAGAACTGTCCTGTGTATCACAGGGTGTTCAGCAGCATCCCTGGCTTCTACCCACTAAATGCCAGTCGCAAGTCCCCACTCCGTGACCAACAAAAATGTCTGCAGACATTGCTAAATGTCTCCTGGAAGGCAAAATCACCGCGGGTTGAGAAACACTGGGCTAGAATCTAGATGGCAACTTGGTTTCAGCCAAAGTGTGAGCTCCAGCTAACAGAGAGTAGTAACCTGAAGCCCTAAGAAGGGCTGACTCTAAGTCTAGGCTCTGAAGGCACATCACTGAAATCCACAAGAGATCAGGAACAGTGAGCAAACCAACCTGAGCCAGAAGGTAGGTTTGGACCCATCTTTGTGATGACCTCACAGAAGGAGCCTTGGATATCTGCAAAAGAAGTCTGGACTGCAGTGGAGAGGAATGATTTTTCTGCTGTCTAAACCAGTAGACTGATAAAAATAATGAGCACATACTAGTTATTAATCCAAGGACTATGTATAGGATGGATTAAATCAACCAGCACCTGAAGGCAGAACGACAGGGGACAATTTAGGAGTAGGTAGCAATCATTTGAGTGTGAGGAAAAAGAGCCTGAAATACTGTGACAGATGTGAAAAGGATGGATGAATAATATCAAAATTGAAGAGTACCATCAAAAGTTTAAATAAGTCAAATGTACTTCATCCGATCTAAGCCTCAGGAAACTTTGTCACTGGAGTTTAACTATGAGCAGAAAAGCCGCCTGAGCTTGGTCACAGCTGGTAAATTTTTGTACCATAGGAAGACTCCTTTAAGGGTTTCTTTTATTTATTATTTTTAATTCCTTGGACTTAGGCAGCTTCATGACACTAGACCAGAAAAGGATTAGTGAAATACGTTTATAAATATTATAAATTGATTTCATTTATGCAGTGATTTTTGAAAAAAAAATAGCAACTCAACTTGGGATTGTTAATGTTAAGAGCTACAAAGAGGGCAGTAACGTAGGTCAGTCGTTTAGAACTTGATGCATTCTTCCCTTTAGCACATCAAATCCTTGCAAAATATTTAATGTGGCCAGTGTTTTAGCAGTGATAGCCCCTCTAGTTGCTTGCTGTGCTGGGCTTTTTGGTAAAATTCACTTAGGGTATGAAATGATGCAACTCCATTCTAGTAGGCTCTGGAAGTCCATTTCTTACTCCTTTCTGTAGAGGTCAATTGGGGCAAAGCATAAAGGCTCAGAGACAGGCTCTGCTGGAATCATGATTTATGAATGAATCGCACTAAACTCTCTGCACTTTTTCTTTCCACTTTCAAATTAAGCTGGTGATCTGAATAAACTTGCTTCCCACATTACAAAAGACATAGTTCAAAGAAATATTTAATTAGATTGTCTTCCATTTTTTCCTATTTAGTGCTTTAATAAAAAAATGAGATTAAAGAGAGAGCTAAATGATTTGTCATCTTTTACAGTGATGAAAATGTAGTACTGAAAACTAAAATTGTATATTAAGGATGAAACAAACCCCATATTATCTCTTTACTCTAAAACACCTATTTTAACATATATAATACCCAGTTATAGTTCATATAGGATCAAATGTTTTTTTTGTTATTGTCCTTTTTTGTTTTCAGTATAAAGGCCACTAGAGTCTTCTGTGATAAATTCCCATTATAGGCACTAAAATTTTCAATTTATATTGTTGTTCCTCATATTGGCTACTATCCTTCTGAACAATCTCAGAATCACTAAATGGGGTTCCTCAACTCCTCTCCCCACAAACTTACAATTGCCTGTTTTTTTTTTTACTTTAAAAAGGAAAACAATCACCTGTAGCTAATAGTATGGACCCTATTCTTGAAATTATTTGGTGCATAAAGTCATTGAAGTATTTAAGTCAAAAATAGGAAATATTTAAATGATTCTATCAGTGGCAAGAACTTAGACACCCTGGGGGGGGATAAGTTTTATACTTCCCAATATCGCTTGGTCTGATAGTTTTGCCGCTGCATAAGCATTTGTGTTCAGAGATAAAGCTGCATCAACGACATAATTGCTAGTCATTTTCTGTCAAGGTATTCTACACTCTCCACCTTCCTCCCGAAGACTATATGACAGAAACCTCAAAAACTTTTGTCATTCCATAAAACACCACCATCATATTGGTTCCGTGCAATTGAAGGCCTTCTCCTCTGAAATAAACAAAGACTGAGTGAGGCCTTGTCCTCAGCACTTTTGTTCCTGGTGCTTTCTTCACAAAGGGCACAGGACAGCATTTCCTATGGGACAGTGCCCAGAAAACCGCTGGCATCCCACGAGGACTGCTATTAACAGTAATAAGAACGTGAGCTACATTTATAATCAAAGGAAGCATGACCAGATTCCTGTTCTGGTTTAATAAGATAATTGAAAATTACCTCATGCAAGGTGTTCAATGACCAATAAATGTATGGATGGTGGCCAGTGGCCTGCGGATATACAAGTATTTGATTATGAAAGGATGTTTGGCTGTTTCCCAGAAAGAACAGATAAAAAAAAGGGCAGAGTTACGTACTCCCCTTTCCATGTATATGGCATGAGAGCAAACACGGGTTAGGACAAGGTTGAGTCAGGGACGATCCGTAACCATTTGGCCAGTGATGAAATATTCAACCTGGAGTTGTTTTTCTACCATGCCTTAACCAAGAGCAATCTGATTGGAAAGAACACAACTCTTGCAGGGAAAGTTAAATGAATAGCTATGAAGACTTGGAGACAAAACTCCTAATAATCAGTCAAGTTTTAATAATTTAATTTTACAAATGAGGACAATCTAGTACTGATAAATCAGGGGTAAAATTTGGGAAAGAATACTCATCTCCATAGTTCCTTGCCTGAAAGAAGTCACGTACACTTACAACACCTTACAATTAGCAATTTTTAAAAGTTAAGAATTATGTTTCTATAGTGATAAATAATGACATAAGGAGTAGTATTCCTGTAACTTCCACACTGCAATTTCTTATCTTCTGCCTGCTTACAAGTAAACCTTAATCAAGGAAGCAATGCCCTAAAATTCATTGATTTTGCTAAGTCAAAACTTATCTGGTGTTTGGGTTTTCTTTTCGCTTTTCTTTTTCATTTTAGCCACCCATGTGAAAGATTCACTGCAGCTGAGAAGCATCTTACCAATACTATTTGTTTCTTGAGTATATCCTGGCCAAAAAAAAAAGGCAGTAAAGTGTTCCTCTGTGGTTAGATCGACTTCTCCCTCACATTAGGTGGGCAGGGAAAGGCCACAGTCTCTAGGGATATGTATTTAGTAGTCATATTCATTCCAAAAAGAAGCTGGGAGAAAAAAATAGAGAAAAGTAGAGATGATAGAAAGCAGAGAAAAATAGAGGCACTGAAAATTTTAAGAAGTGAGTAAGAGGTAATTTATTGGTTTGTACTTCCTCAAGAGAAAGACACTTAAACTGGGAATCAGCCAGTTTTCATGTCTATTATTTGAACCATATGCCATTGCTGATACTTGATGTTTTTGATCTAAAATTGATAAATCATACAATTCAACATAATACTAAAAATTGGAAGAAATTCCTTTTCATAATGTCGTTGTGACATCATATGTCACATCAATAAATATCTTTTTCTCTTATGGTGATTAATATCAGGATATATTCTCTTTAAGATGTATAAAAAATTGGAAGAAATTTACCCAAAGGTGCCACAGAAGAGGTGCTTTTACTTAGACCTGGAGATCAAAGGATATGTTTTGGAAATAAAGGACATGCCAGTTCAAAAGGAATGACTTCACACTTTTCTTCTCAGGAGCTGTATAACTATTACCAATGACCGTAGAGACCAGAAAGTAGCTAGGTCCAGCGGAAATGGAAGAAATAACTTTCCTGGGTGTTCTACAGTCAAGTAGAATATTCAGTGAGTCTTTGCAATGGTCTTCTAAGTTCTGCAGGGAGTTACAAAGGATGACACTGCCTCTAGACTGGGACACATCATCTAGCAGAGGGGAGAAAAAAAACCCACGTAAATGCATCATCCACTGAAGAGATTCAGTGATGGGGAAATAAAAGAGTTCAATTAGCGACCACAGATCATTTGTAGGTCTTGAGTCAAGTTTACAGGGAATGAAGCTTTATTTCCCTTTATATTCTTAATCTTCTGGGTCTCAGCAGGGGTTGAAACAGTTCCATATAAAAGAACAGGGCAATTATTAGGCCCTTTGAACTGTACTGTGTAGGGCAATTCCAGTGGGATAGTGTGTTTATAGGCAAATTAGTAGCTTCAATGGTTTATTGTTAAGCTAACAAGTCATTAGAAGGGTCTGCCCCTCCAAGCACAGTCTCTGAAGGTATTTATAATTGTGATTCTGGGTTACAGAAATGGAGTGGTTGGTTAAAACCAGTGTACCTGGCCCCTGTTCTCCCCCCACACCCTGCCCTCAGGTGTGAACACAGAGGGAAACCTATCAGGACAAGCAGTCTGTGAGCTTTATGCTGTGGTTTTGATTTTGTATTTTTAAATGCCATTTTGAGTAAGACTTTGCTAACTAATAGATCTGACTAAATGAAGAGACGCACTTGGATTACACTCTTCTGAATGAGGGAAGACATGAATGAAGGGCTGAAGGAAACCAGCTGGCCCAGAATTATCCACTGCCCCTTCCTCCCGGCATTCTTGTGCCAGATGCCCATGCGGTGTACAAAAAGCACTAGTCAGCTTCTTCCAGAGTCACAGATACTGAGGTCAGGAACCTCCATGGCCCATAGATTCCTGACTCTTAACAGGGGTTGCTAGCAAAGCAGGAGAAATCTCTTTTTGCTCTTGATAATTTATCTTTTTTTCCAATTCTTATTTTACTTTCCCTTCTCTCCCACCCTTTTACACTCTATTCTACCCACATACTCATACTTGCTGACCATTGTGCTGAGGGCAGATGTGGCAGGGCAGAGCTCAGTATTTTCCAACTACCAGTTTCAGGGTGACCATAAACAGGTAAGCAGTAATTCTGTTACAGTAGCTATCTTCCAAGAAGAAAGGCTTAATTTGCAATGTATATTCTCATCATGACACTGAAGACATCTACTTTACTTCATATATTTCGGTTTTAGACAGTTCCCTTTTGAAAGCTATTCTTCTCCTTCTTTTCTCATGTTATCTGGGTAGAAAGTTTATTGCAGTGAAGACTACTAGATCTCTCTTGTATTAGAATTTTTTTTTTGTCAGAAGAGTTGGCTAATACAATAAAATAATGATGGAGGTACCTACTCAGATTCAAATGAACACACGACTTTTTTTATTCTTCTTATTTGTAGATGAATGAGTAACCCTTCTATGAAGGAACCTTCTCATAGACAGCTCTCTGAAAAGGTAATGTTAGTGCAGGGTACCCTAATTAACAGACTGAGGTAAATGCTATCCATCCAAGAGAAGACTGCCAAACGGAGCACTGGAATGTTGGGGGCAAATGGCTTTTCAATACATTAATCCAAGTCACCTGTTGTTATGGAAAAAGAAATCTGTGATGAATTTTAGTCATACTCCTATAAATGCTGTGAGATTTTTAAAGAGGGGATTTGCTAGAAGCTCTGTAAATGTTTTCCTAGGACAAAGCAAAATACCCATAAAAGAATGTGAAAGAGTCAGGCTTATCTAAAAGTTGGAGTTAGTAGAAGAGATTAGGAGTCACCTCATGAAAGTCTTCTATGGCAAAGATGTGGTCTGGTCAAACCCCACCACTGTATAAAGAAGCAATCAGCTTCATGGGTTCATTCAAGTTCATTTGATTTACATTTATTATTTATTAGTCAATGCATAGGAGTATTAAACACTTCTGAATTCCACACTTACAAATTACTTGAGGTGAGAGAAAGGAGGAAAACATCCTTCATCAATAGCACCATGGCTCTGTCCCACAGGAGATCCAGTTTCAACTCTTATTTTGTTCAGAAGTGGTCTCTTCCTGCCTGAAGGGCTTCAAAACACTTGCCCCATGCCACAGTGGTGCTGAATGCTGACAGTGCAGAAAGGACGCAGCTGACAAAGCTTACAGGCCCAGATCATCCAGATACTTGAAACAGAGAGCTACAGCAACATGCGGCCAACCTCAGTCATTCCCACCAAAGAGGAAAGCGGGCAGCCAACACTGTGCAGAGCATACTGGAAGCAAAGCCTTCTGTGGAAATCAACTAATCAAGACCAAGCGTTGCACAGATGCAAAAGCAGAGACTAAGAACTCGCTGGATTTAGCAAACAGGCCCCAAGGATAGACGCAGGCATTACAATACAGACATGGGAAAATGGGAGCAATGTAAGACAGACAGACAAAGACTGGACCGGATCAGGAAAACTCCCTTATTCACATTACTCTTCTTTCAGGGAGAAGAATCTCGGTATCATAACCTGCTGAATACATTTTATGCCTGACTCGATTGAGTGAAACTGAGCGAACTATACATAATTCTCATTCCAGAGGGCACGGTCTATCATTCTCCATAAACTCCTATGGCATTTTCACAAACTCCTCATTATACAACTTTTTTCAGCATTGTTAAATGTGGATATATGGACTAGATGGCCTCTAATTAATATTCAAGAATCTGACAGCCAAAGCTGTAAATACACAATCACCGATATAAAAAGGCATGCATCTCAGTGAACAGGAGAATATTTATTATGAACTGATTTGTTTTTAGTTAGGAATAGATAAAGATGGAAAGCCATTGGCATTGGAAGGTTTGGAGCAAGTTAAAGTAGTTTGCTTTAACTTATTGTTTGACATACTATTCTTTGCTTCGATAAAATTATACTTCAGAAGGGTTTGAAATATAAGTATATATCTATATCTTATTATTATTATTTTTTTTTTTGCGGTACGCGGGCCTCTCACTGTTGTGGCCTCTCCCACCGTGGAGCACAGGCTCCGGACGCGCAGGCTCAGTGGCCATGGCTCACAGGCCCAGCCGCTCCGCGGCACGTGGGATCCTCCCGGACCGGGGCACGAACCCATGCCCCCTGCATCGGCAGGCGGACCCTCAACCACTGCGCCACCAGGGAAGCCCCTATCTATATCTTTATAAATATTTAAAACTTTTTAAAGTGTCATGGCATTCTAAAAGGTAATATATAAGCTCTATGTTGATAACATAAAACAATTACTGTTCCAAAAAAAAAGAATAAAGAATATTTGAGATTACTGGTCTAGTTAGCCGTAGGACCTAAAGAGAAAGTAAAAGGAAAAAAAGCAGTACCCACTACAGAATTCTGTCTTAACAAGGGTGAATTCTGCCTGCTGGTGCTACCCAGTCCATCAGCAAAATTCTAGTTCATTCGATGCCCTGTGTTTCACCTTGGCTAACAGAGGCCCCTTCCACAAGCCAAGAAAGTAAAAGGGTAATGACTCAACATTAAATTATTTTTTCCTTCTTAGTCTCTTAAAAAAAAAAAAAAAGCAGAATGCCTGCCACGCATGGTACACCAACAAGAACTTCACACCTCTACAAAGGACTTGGATTCATTCCCTCAGTTCAAGGAAAATATGAAAAAGCAGGTGCTACTTTGACTTGGTGGCAGAAACTGTCAGTCCTTTCAGCTAGAATAGGAGGGTGGTTTCAGTTAGAAAAAAAATGTGTCCTCCCATTTCCTTTAGTCCCCTGCCCGTACTTCCCAGGTTAATGAAGGAACATTGAGCACGATGGTTACTGCTACTTTATAGCAACATCTTTATGACATTTGAATACGGTTGCATGTTTTCTTCTTAAATATTGGTGGTTACTGCTTAACTAAATTGTTTAGTGGGAGGATATAGGACTGTCAGATTCTAAGTTATACTTCTCACTGCTCAGGAGAGAAGTCAAACTCCTCTGGTTAAAAAAATAAAGAAATGACATCAGACTGACCATCTGGATGCCCACCATTACCCATGGACAACAATAATAGTTAATCCCTGAAGGTGCACCTTCTAGTTTATACTGGAGGAAGTGCAATCAAGAGTAGGGAGTGGATAGAAAAGATAAAATGAACAAAGATTAAAATGGTGTCACTGTCCATTTATGATCCTATAATTTTACTGAGTCATTTAATGAAGAGATTGAACACAAACCCCATATAATTCCATACAAATGACCAACCCCAGAAGTAAACTATGTGGCTTTATGCAAGCTGCATGACTGACATAAGCTATTTACCATTTTATCAGTGATGGAATAATGGAAGCAGGTGTTCCTGCTGGTCTAAGCAGAATACATTCACTAAACATTTTATAAATCTATCAGACTGTTGTATCAGTGATGTATTGTACTATTGCATTTTTCTTAGGCCTAAGTTATGAAAAAAAATCACAAACCTCCTGCTAAGCATCAAAGAGTGAGGTAGGTACACATTTCTTATGCTTTTTTTTTTAAATGCCTATTTACAAAAACAAACAAATAAGCTTTCATTGTACTCGGGGAAATGCCTTTACATTAATTTCAAATGAAAAAGAACCCTACAATTTTCTTGTGAGCAAGCTAACTTTCTAAGTTCTGGTTCATTTATTTCTCTTTAATGTTTCAAAGCTTTGTGGCTTTGGAAACATTCCTTAAAAAAAAAAAGTGCTGCAATTGTAGGGAAATGCAATGCTGATAAAAATGAAAACTGGGATTGAAGGTTTTGTCTGGTGACTTTCTATTGTTCACAGATCTCTCCTGAGTTTCCTCTTTGATCTAGAAATTCTTAAGCCCCAGCCAACGCCAGGTCTCAGCATACACTCTAAATGTGCTCACCTACAGTGGCACAGACGCATTACTCTCCAGCCCTGTCCCACACAACGAGAGCTGGAGACTCTCTCCCTCATATTATTTGCTGGACCTTGATCGGCCACCAAACTAGCACACATGAACAACTGCCTAGTAGCCCTTGTCAAAACACGGTGCTTCTCTGCAGCGACGGACTCCTGCGGCTCTTGGGCCAGTGCTGACGGTCTCTGCAGCCAGCACTTGGGCATACAGAAGACACATGATAATCACTGAAGGAATGCATAAATGAGTAAATCTAAGAATAACAGGATAATGGTGGAGTTGCAGAAAACTGGCTGTGCCTCCTGAGGGTGGTGAGTCAGGCGGAGGCCACGGAAGAGGTCATTTTGGTGATTCTTAAGCTTTCTTTCTCCCTGACCTGAGAGTCGGGGAAGGATTGTGACCATGAAGGATGGGTAGACTTTCTCAGCCCCAAAGGGGAAACCGGTGGTGACTGTGTAGGCCTGCTAGCCAAGTGCAGAGCTGGCTCAGTGGAAAGTGAGGGTCTGAGGGTATTTCTCACATCATCTAACTCATCCTAATTAGAGAAGCATTTCCAAAACTATAGTTAGAGGTTGCCCAGGTCCAAAGAGTATTACTTCCTTCAACCCATGCCTTGGTGGTCACATTACTTAAAGTCTCAGTTTGATACTGAGGAGATTGGAGAAAGGTACTGATTTATTGTTGATAGTTTGGGATTTTTCAAATAAAGAAGAAGAAAAAAAAGAAAACAGTGAAGAGCTTGGAGCACAAAGATACCACTAAATTGAGTAACTACTGGTTTTGAAAGGGACTTCAATTATCAGAGAAGCAGAAATAAACGTAGTTATCATGAGATGCTTAAGTTAGACACACCAAAGGACTTTCTGACTAGAATGTGCACTGGGTAATGGATTGCACGACTCAGTGGATATGAGGCCAGCCATGGCTTTTCTAGATGGATATCTGTTTGTAGGGATATGCCTTGGTCTTTGGTGGACTCTTCCAGGCCACAGGAAGATAGGTTACATTTCTTTTTTCTCCAACTTAAATAAAGCATATGGCTGTTAACCCCAAATAGAGTTGATTCTCATGTTGTTGCCATCCTTGGGGCTCCATGCTACCCAGCTAAGGAGAGTGTTTCCACCAAAGACTTGCAGTAATGAAGGCCTTTGGACAATGTGTTGGGTGGTTGTATACTTTTCAAAGTTCTATGTGGTGGGACCAGCTGGTGCAGCTGAAAGAGGCGGTTTTTGTTTGTTTGTCTGCGCTATTGTTACTACACAAAAGCCTTTAACAGTAATAAACTAAATAGATATATTTTAAAGTAACCAATTCTGATTGACTGGTGCTTCATATAGATCTCATTTAATCTTCAAGATATCACCCTCCTCTCACCACAGGCTCTATTGTTATCCTCCATTTACAAAAGGAGTCCTGGTCCCCCGCCTGTTAGAATGGGCGGCGCAGCAGGGGTGAATGGCAGGTGAGCGAGGAAGCTTCATCTGTTGCTCCCCCATCGTTGGCATTACTGCCTGAACCATCCCTCCCCGCACCCCAGCCCCGGTCCGTGGAAAAATTGTCTTCCAAGAAACCAGTCCCCGGTACCAAAAGGTTGGGGACTACTGGTTTACAATGAGGAATGAAATGTGCTCACAAACATGCAACAGAGCCGGGGCCAGAGTAGAATGTGACTCTGGAGTCCACACTGATGGTAGCATGACATGACTAATTAAATGTTTTCCTAATGTAGTCTCAAAAGATTCAAGAAAAGGACCCACCAAATTATAGCTTCCTCTATTTAACACTTCCCTAACGAGTACCTAAAGGTCCAATTTCCCAAGGATAAGGTAGCTGTGTGTAACACTTCTTGGAAGTGCTGGGTGGGCTCCTGAAACCCGTGATAGCAAGCGGCGGGGCCAGGGCAACAAACACCTCTCATTCTGCTCCCTCCGCAGGGGCCTCTGAATACCAATGCTTGAAGGTGGAAATCTGATTTTCAGACTTGCCAGATTTCTGCAATTAGATCGACAAATCTCTCAAGGTATATCTCAGGACTGTTGTTCATAAGGCTCTGAAAGGGTAAATCACTTCTAAAAGATAATTTTCTAACATCTTGAAAGCAGCCTCAGTATGCTAACTCACTAACAAATTACAAAAGACCTGTTATAACTTGCATTCTGCACCATCTAATGTGTATGAAATCTAATGAGGCTACTTCTTTCCACTTATGAATCCCTTTTCAAGTGAAAAGAAAAGCACCATAAATGGAAGGATGTAAAATATATAAGTTGGATCCCAACCCTGGTCGAATTTGATGAAACTGGAATCCTAGATAGAAATAAATAAAATGCCTGGTGTGACAATTTTTTCCCTATTTGCAAACACACACACACACACACCATTCATCTCCTCTATTTAAAAATGTTTCCAGGGCTTCCCTGGTGGCACAGTGGTTGAGAGTCCGCCTGCCGATGCAGGGGACACGGGTTCATGCTCCAGTCCGTAAAGATCCCACATGCCGCGGAGCGGCTGGGCCCGTGAGCCATGGCCGCTGAGCCTGCACGTCTGGAGCCTATGCTCCGCAACGGGAGAGGCCACAACAGTGAGAGGCCCGCGTACCGCAAAAACAAACAAACAAACAAACAAAAAATTTTCAAATGCCACTGAATGTGACTTGTCTAGAATAGGCAAGAGACCTTCAGAGTTAAACTTTCCTCTGGTTGAACTAAGAATGTCTCTGGCTACGTTGTTTATCTAAATTCCGGTCTACATTCTTTCTAGAGCTGTTTATACTTTTGTTAATTAGGTCCATTAATTTATCTGGCAGAATAATTTCACAGCAAGACCAATCACCAGTCTTAGCCTTTCCTTAATGCTGTGAGATTTTTTTAAAATAAATTTTATTTACTTATTTATTTTTGGTTGCGTTGGGTCTCTGTTGCTGCGCGCGGGCTTTCTCTAGTTGCGGCGATTGGGGTCTACTCTTCGTTGTGGTGCGCGGGCTTCTCATTGAGGTGGCTTCTCTTGTTGCAGGGCACGGGCTCTAGAGTGCAGGCTCAGTAGTTGTGGCACAGTGGCTCCACGGCATGCGGCATATTCCCGGACCAGGGCTTGAACCTGTGTCCCCTGCATTGGCAGGCGGATCCTTAACCACTGTGCCACCAGGGAAGCCCCAATGCTGTGAGATTTAGATTAGATTGAAAATAAACCCATATAGGCCAGAATAGTTTTTTACTCTTTCTCTTATAGCCCCAACAAGTTAGAACTTGCCTTGGATTTTCCACGAGGATAAGGTGTAAGATTTCCACACCTGCAGGTGAACATTTGTTATTATGTCCCTGAAGACATTTTCTTTTCTTAGAATTTGAATATTATTTCTGGAGTTTCTGAGTGCTTAGATTTGGATATTTCATTAATCCCTTCTAATGACAAGTGTGATGATAAATTTAAAAAGGTATTTAGTCTAAAATGGACTTTAAGAGCTATCTTTAAAAATACTTTAAAAATCTTATAAAATGCTAAAAAGTGAAGAAAATACACAACAAATTTAATTATCAGAAACAGTGAATATATATTTTTTTGCTTATAAGCCTCAAAAAAAAAGTGTCTTAAGTAACCAAAATTATTATTTGGGGTAAAAAAAAAAAAGTAATAGTAGCTAGCATGCATAGAGCACTGACTGTGTCCACTATTACTCTGAGTGCTTTCTCCTAAGTATTAGTTAGGTTTCCATTTTTCACTTGAGGAAACTGAGGCACGAAGAATTGAAGCAACTTGCAGAAGATCAGCTAATAAACAGCTGAGCCTGGTACTGAATAAAGGGAGTCTGAGTCTAGAAGGCATGCCCTTAACCACTACCTGATACTGTCTTTGAACACAGATTTAGAGTAAATACTAAGAAATCTTCTGGACCTTAGGCTAGTGAGTTAAAAAATTTTTTTGTTTTAATCAAAATAACTACTTAGAAAGGAAAAGAAATGGCTTATTTCAGTGGGATAAAGGGCACGGGGCAGTGGGGGAGGGAGAACACCTAAACTTCAACTATAACAAATCAGGAGTTCAGGACAATGTTAGGAAGGACTTAGTGCATTTCTTGTGTGCCTTTGTAATATCTTCTTCCTCGTGGCATGCGGTGGTTTTCCATCTCCAGGTGCAGAGACATGTACAGAACCCCTGCACTCTTACAGAGAGAGTAAGTGCTGAGCAAATCTGTTTGAAACATATGTCTCTTTGAAAGTTTAATGGAGGCTTTTTTCCCATTCTCCTTGTTGCTCTTTAGGAAACAGCCTGCATACTTTCAGGGACGTCGGCCTTACCTTGTTCTCCTAGAAGAGGCAAGCACTCCATGTTCCTAAGGAAAAAACGATCACTTTGATCATACTGCCTGTATGTCAGGCTCGCTTCAGGAACAATACACTTATTTTAAAAGTTCGCTCTCACTAAAGAAAACCAAGTGTATGACAGAGTTTGGAGGAAAGTCACCTGTTAGATATCTTTTACAACAATGCTCCTGAAACCTATCAAAAGTGACCCAATTGTATTATCTTGAAATATATGGTCATCCTCAACCAGTAAAGCACCTTGTGGCATGTCCTTTAGGTCCATAACCTACCTCAGTAATAATCTATTTTCAGTTACAAGTCAAGACAGTTCCAACTCTTAATGTTCTAATAAACAAACGGTCTAACAATTGGGAGCTAATTGTCACAGTGGGACAGTGTGAAAGGTTTGTAATCATGGCCTTTATTGCCACAATTGATTTTCATATTGTAGCAAAATATAACCTTGGGAATCCCTTAGAATTAAAAAAAGATCACTTTGTACTCAAATGTAGAGTTTATGTGCTTTAAATAAATTTTGGTGATTTTAGACTTTCTCAGTCTCTTCAAAATGACCAGTCAGCCCCTCCTTGCTATGTGGGATGAAGCCTTAAAAATACTATTTCCAAAGAATAGATGGGCCTTATTCATGAGCAAAGTGCTTTCAATATTTTATAGGTTTACACTTTTAGATTTGTATCACAAATCTTTAAAAATCTGTACTTATTTAAAGCCAGAGTACATTTAGAGACAAAAAGTCAACATTAAACTAGAAGTAGACTGGAGAAATTAACATTCTTGTTAAGAGAAAGCTCTTACAAAAGCATGTTAAGAAATCCAAATAACACTTAGAGTATATTACTAATAGCAAGTTAAAATAGTACTAAGATTTGGGGAAGTAATTAGCACCCAACATATACCATGGGGCTACCTGGACTGGTTTTTTTTTTAAGAAAAATAACAAAGGTTCAGTCTTAGCTAATTAAGTACACAGAGGATTCAAAATTCATTTACTTGACATGAACAAAGGTTCAGTAATTGTCTTCCCAATAGCTGAGGAGAATTGGGCAGTGTGGTTTTGACTGGGCCCCTGCACAGAGTGGCGTGCTGTTTGCTTCACTTAACTTCCTTAAAAATTATTAATCTTTGGATATTAGACTCTACTCTGAGCAGTGCGAACTGCCATCCTCAAAACAACTGGATAATCAGGTAGGAGAAAACTTCTCTCTGAGACACAGCTGCCACGTCACCTGATTTTTCTTAATCATCCCTCCCTAAGAGGGAGAAATGAAAAGAATGTTTCCCTAACAAAATTTCTGGCATGGGCATACTGAAAAGATAATTGGAGGCTTCATATAAATCAGTTTGGCTGAACTTAGTAAACTGAAGCCAAACAAAAATTACCCCCCAAATGGATTAAATTCAGTTAAATAACCAGAGGACCCGTGTGTCTATTTTTGATGTGTGTGTGGGACGGAATACTCTTAGAGCTGACATCAAAGGCATCTGATCAAGCACCTGCTCTACCACATACATGCTAGGGCTCCGAGTGTGATGGGCAAGAGCATACGCTTTGGACAGCAGCAGAGCTGGATTTGAATTCTGGCTGGATCACTTTGTACTTTGAATGAGTTTATCTCTCAACATCAGTTTTCTCATCCCCAAATTACATATAATACTTGTCTCCTACATTTCTTGGGAAAACCAACTGAAATAAGGTAAGGAGACAGAACAGAACTTGGCACACATAATGCAATGGCAGTTGTTTGCAACAATAAAAATTATTATCATTAACCTTGTGCAGGGGACCAATGAGAATAAAATGCTAGTATAATGGAGCCATCTAGAAGTAGAGTGTCGTAGCATAAAGAGCTTGGGATTTATATTCAGAAAATTAAAGACAGAATCCCAGCTCTGCTGCTAGGTAACTGTGGGACTTGGAGCAAATTACATAGGTTCTCTCATGGGTAGTTTCTCCATATAAATAATGGGGATAATAGTTGCCTTTAACACAGAATAAAGGACGTAATGTCAGTTTGAAAGTGCCTAATATTGTGGCTTAGCATTTATAAAGTAAGTACTTAACAAATATTAGCGGGAGCTCAATCTTTCTGTAGAGCTCCAATTACAAGATTCTCTTTCAGGAGTAAGGTAAGACACATAAAACTGGGTCAGCAGCAAGTTTGGGATCTGTAACGGGCATGAATTTGGCAAAAATTGGTCTCTTAGATGTCAATATTACAACTGATTTTTGAAAGGCAAGAAAGTACTTTCTTCTTAATGCAAGCTCACCATTCCCTGTAAATCTGATATACTACCCTTATAGTGTGAAAATCTGTTGTAACACAACCATTTGGTATTTGTGTCCACATCGTATGACAGGAAGAAAATCTTAAGCATATGAATAAGGTTACCATGGAATAATTGATAATTGGATATGTTTAAATGTTATAAAATTCCCATAAATAAAGCATTTGTGTATGCTGTGTCAGACTAGGAGCAGTTTTTATGGACAGATGTCTTATATGCATACCCTTAATTTATAGTGAATATAAAGAAATAAGTTCAGCTGGAATTCTTTCAATGATGTTTTAAGCAACATAAGAAGTCCAAAAAAGTTAGATAAAATATGCACACAATTCCCTTTGCAAGGATTTCAGTATTCAGGAGATTACATATGATTTGTGAATGTGATATCACAAAGAACAGAAGAAGGAATAGATCGACTTGAAGTGTGAGGACTTTTCAGTAGCTAAATAGTTTTCTCTCCTGACGAAACAGACTTAAAATATTAGCAGAGGGGGTATGAGTTAATCATGAAACAAATAGTAGTTCTGCCATGAAAAACTTAATTGACCTAGGACCAAGCAAAATAAGATATTTTCCTTGAGTCAAAATCTCACATGTATAGTATAAAAACTAACTAAATAAATAAAATTCAAAAAAAAAATCTCACATGTATAATTCTTAGCCCTATTCAGAGTCGAGGAAAATAGAGACTGGACTTTTACCATTAAATCAGATGAGACTATGTCAAAGGCACAAGGAAGGGAGAATTTAGGATAGAACCTGAGTTGAGTTATCTTGTTCTTCATTCGGCTACGGTTGTGATGTTTATGATCTGAGCCAAGACTCAGCCTTCATTATAGATGCTGCCACAGAGCCTGTTAATCCGGGCAAAACGTAATTTGCAAGCTAGTTGTCTCAATAAAGTTCATAGGCTCTTCACTATCCCTTTCTGACTCTTCATTCTTACAACACCCAAGTGAAACAAAGCCATGTCAAAGGTTAATTAGATGCTACCTGAGGACCTGCAAGAGCAAAGCCCCTCAAGAGAGACAGTTACTCATGCAGAAGAGGGAGGCACCTAGTCTATGAAGGCAACACTGGGTCTTCAAGTCCAGTTGCTTATAATTTATCTGGGGAGATAGGATGAAAACGCAGAATAATTGGTGCTATGAAAAGTGCCAGATACCTAAATGATCTTTAATTAATACTCACTAATGAATAAAAAAACCCGATGTGAGTGGATGAACGAATAAGTGAAAGTACTAATAAGGCAATAGATAATAAATGACAAATGTCAGAGGAATAGGCCATCCCAGGGGACTAGAAAAAGGAAGACATTACTGAAGAAGTAGAATTTGGCTAAGATTTTAAGGACAGGTTTTATATGTATATATATATATATATATATATATTCATATTTATAGTCACATTTATTTTTACTATATTAACCAGCTTTTATCGGCAATAAGAGATTTATCCCAAGTGGTAATGTTTACAAAGAATTCATTTACCAAGGTAAAGGAAAAAAAAATTTTAATTGTAAAATAGTAATATCCTTAGATAGTTAATGGTTGATTCTGGATAAATGCCCTCAAAGTTAAGGTAAGAATTATGCTTCTGATACTTTCATCTACTGCCAAATATGAATGATAATATTTATTTTCCATTGTCACTGAGGCACTGACATAACTAATATTATTTTAAAGTATCTGCTGATTACAAAATGCAAAACAGTGATAATAACTCTTCATATGACCCTTCACAAATTCATTAAACTCTAAAGAAGTTTCTATGGTAGAAAAACTAACACTACTTCAATTACCTTTCAAGAGATCTCTGCTATTTGCAATTCTCTTACGGCACTGCTGCTGCTATTATATACGTTTGCTACGAGCTGTGTACTAAAAACTGTCAAAGCCTAATTTGTTATCATTTTTAAGCCTGTAGAATCTGCTAATGATTTTTTGCTGTTGACTAGTTTGATGGTTCCTATATTGAGAAATGAGAGTGATCTCTTCCTCCATTTCCATCACCATCTACCTCCATGCATATTTTAAATACCGGTGGGACTTCTGAATATATTTTAAGTGTCTGGGTAATGATAAAGAACAATTTGCAAGGCAAATGCATTTATCAGCCTGATCTCTTGACCTGAGGTTTTGAAGACGTTTGTTGAGAACTTTGGTATAAACATTGGCCTTTGGATCTCTACTGTCTTCAAAATTCTAGTTGTGTTATTTTTGTTGGCTTGGGAAAAGTAGCAACTTAAAAGATTTATAAGATAAATATGAAAAATATCAGAAATGGAGATAATGCTAGCATGAAAATAATTCATTCAACAACAGAATTAGTAAAAGTGAGCAAAATAATTCTAACCATTAATAGCCAATGAAGTAGCAAAAGCTTAAGTTTTTGTCCTTTCCTAGCCAGAAAATAGGAATCCTAATCAAAAGTTTGGGATTATAGAGGAAGATCTTTGCTGTGATTTGTTACATTAAGCTTTGCTAAACACTATATTGTACTTTAATTCTGGATATTGCAAAAAGTGACATTAAGTAACTGTGTTCTAGAGGAAGAGAAATATATACTGTGCCCCGTTAGTAAAACTGTTTTTAAATTCTAATAGTATTTCAAGGTTATTATCTATTTCAGATCAACAGTGGGGGTCAGAGTTCACAGCAGCCAGAATTTACAAACCTCCAATGGGTTTTGATTGACAGCAATCAGCATCTCTTCAGCATCACTGAGGGAACAAAGTACAGGTCAAGACAGCGGGCGATTTCATCTGTCATTTTTAATTATCTAAATGATATTCACAGACAAAACCTTTCCCATCCATCAGGGCATCACATTACCATAGACAATGTTTGTTTAAAGAAGAGGCCATAAAATCAAACAATTATGAATGCAGACCAGCCTTGCTATTGACTGCATAAATAATCAAGCAAGAGTTCCAAAACTCTCTGCTAATGAATTGGTAGATTGCTGGCAGGAAGTGGCAAGTAATAATATAGACAACAGTCTAATGTTCTTATTGACTTTTACTGAAGCTTGACTACAGTCGCAAAGATTCAAAAATGACGTCAAGTGAGGTTTCCATAGGAGCGGTATTGATAGCAGTACACAGCTAAAATACAAATAGTTAACTCTTGACGTGATGGTAGGACCAGAGATCCCCCGAGAGTGCTGAAATGCTAGCAGTGTAATACATCATGAACTGGGCCAACAACTGCGGGGGCCCTGACAGCATTACCACACAGGCAAGGGGCCCTTCTGTTGCCATTTGTAACACCGGAATCTTTAATAATTTAGCGGCAACCCTGAAAATTAACAATATTTCAGTTTGTTGCATGAGTAAAGTTTTCTAACCCCCCTCTTTTTTTTTTTTTTTTTGGAACAGTGAAGGAAGAGTATATACCTACAATACATGTAACTGGTAGCAGCTAGCTGAGGTGGAAAGACCTGGAAGCATTGGGTCTCAGAGATGGCACAAACAGTCCAACAGAACTTGCAAGATGTGATGCATAGTTGTGGACAATGTCTATCCTCTGGCTAATGTATGCCATCCACAGAAGTGCAAATTAGTGGCATCTGTTTTTGTAGCATATCCTTATTCCTTTATTCGACTATCTGCATAAGGAGCCTCTCGCTCCTCTTTTTTTTTTTTTTTAACTATCAGCAAATAGGGTGACCCCAGCTTAACAGATATCATTTTGATGTCTTAAGGAAAATCATCAATGAATAGCGCCCACATGAAGTAAAACATCTTGATCCAGGCACACCTTATTAATAAGCTGCTAATTGACAGACGTTACCCATTACTTTTCCACTCATCACTTATCTCAATACATACAAAATGCTGTCATATTATTTAGCACAAAATAATTTTTAAAATAAACATGTTTACCTTGAAAAATACATCCTAGGGAAAGGAAAATTTCTCATTGATATCAAAAAGGAGGATTTAAGGGGAAGGAGTTTACACCTAAGAGTTCACCCCAGCAAATATATTTCCCGCAGACGCTCAGCAAAGCACAATCCACAGTCATGGCCATGAGACTGATAGGCTCATTCTCTGCTATTAACTTCCAGGTGCCAAGTTCACATTTTATGAATAGAGAAGACATGAAGTAGGAGAGGAAGGGAAAACATGGAGTGGAAGAAGGCAAAACTCAATTGGCAGAAGACCAGAAGTGAGGTGGAAAACAGGACAACATGAATGGTAAAAGGTAAAATCTGTCTTTGTTTTAGTAGACGCTATGTAAACTACACACCGTAACACAGTTTCACCTATCAGCTTCTAGGGGCTTTCCAGGCTACCAGACCCTTTGGAAACATGGACATAGTCATCAAAGAACACAAAAGAATGCCCCACTATTTAAAAAATGATACTAATACAGATCTTATGCTGATAAATTCCTAGTTCAGTTCTGAGATTCAGTACTTCTTAAGCTATTATTGCATTATGTTTATTATATTAAATTTATATGTTTTAAAAAAAGGATAGTCACCAGCATCAGGGAGACCTAGTGCAGGTCCTATCTTCATCATTTACTAACTAAGTGTCCTTGAGCCTTTTTTCTCTTATCTATAAAATGGGAAAGCTAACAGCTATTTCACTGGGAGGTTGTGAATGCTAAATACTCCGTTATACAGCATCTAACAAATGCTCAGTAAATATTAATTCCTTCCTCTCTCCTCTAGTTTATATTTGTTTAATATATGCATGTTACAATCCACAGGTAATTTCCAGAGCAGGAAAAATGAGCTGTTTTTTTACTTCTGTACAAAGTAGACTATGACAAAAGGGATGATCACCCACATGTCCTTGAACTACTTAAAATAATCCCTCTACTAGTCAAACTAACTTTCCAATAAATATACAATATCATAAGACCTTTCGTCATTTTAACTTGTTTTCTGGGGAATTCCCTGGCGGTCCAGTGGTTAGGACGCCTCACTCTCACTGCCAAGGGCCTGGGTTTAATCCCTGGTTAGGGAACTAAGATCTCACAGGCCACGCAGCCGAAAATAAAATAAAATTAAAAATAAATAAATAAATAACTTGTTTTCTTTAAATTGAAAATGTCAACCTTAATCTGAAAAGAAAGCTCTAGAAATGTTTCAGTTGGCTGATTTATTAGGAACTATTTTTATTCAATAAAGGGACCATCTTTATCAATACAACTGTTCTCTTATTCATCTGGAATTCAATTAGTCACTTTTAAATTGTGATATGTTTGGGATAAAGTATATCTGGGAGTTTGATCCAAGACCTTCTGCTGTCATCAATACACCCAAGGGTGAACACTTCTCTGAAGTTCCGGAAGAGCCAAGAAAAATAACATGGCATCCCATAGGAGTAACCGCAAGGTTATTACCATTGGCCTCACTTTGTGCTTTTTAAATATCTGACCATAAAAATGTCAACCCATTGTCTTCTCATCCCTGAAAAGAAAAGATCACCTCTCTTTCTGTCTCTTTCTCTCTCTACCTCTCTCCTGTCTCAATCAAACATTAAAAGAGCCAGGCTTCCCTGGGGCCTCAGTGGTTGAGAGTCCGCCTGCCGATGCAGGGACACGGGTTCGTGTCCCGGTCCGGGAAGATCCCACATGCCGTGGAGCACCTGGGCCCATGAGCCATGGCCGCTGAGCCTGCGCGTCCGGAGCCTATGCTCCGCAATGGGAGAGGCCACACAGTGAGAGGCCCGCATACCGCAAAAAAAAAAAAAAAAAAAATTAGAAGAGCCTTTGAGATAGAATGAACCTGAATGAAAATTAAATTTAATAATGTTGGTAGTGAATTAAGACATGGACCAAAGATCATGGACTTGTTTTCTCTCTGCTTAAATACCTACTCTTGTCTCTTAACATTTGATTATTTGTTTTGGTATTATGATGTTTCAGACATCTATGCCTTAGTTTACCCCTTATTGTTACCTTCATGACCATTACATAGTTCAAAGGGATACATAATATAAATGGTAGGGACCTCTGAAGAACAAAATCTACAAATGATCCAATGCACACATTTGTAAAAGAAAGTACAGGATATATATACAGTGTGTCTTTTCAGATTACTTTAAAGAACAGAACCACAGTTTTTAATTAAATTGCAAAAGGGGGAGATGCAATTATTTTAATTTCAAGAGAGTTCAGGAATGAAATGCAGTGACAAAATAAGAAAAAAACAAACAGGTGTCACCCTTCTATTCTTGGTGTAAGTATAGATTCTAGATCCTAAAAATGCAATGTAACATACAAACTCAGATGCATACTTTTCCCCACATTTTAAAGATGAGAACATAACCACACAAAATTCTAGGTATATTCCAGGCAAAGATTAAAGAGAAGGCAAATGTATTTAGAGGGGAACATCTGTCGTCTATGTACTTGGTGCAGAACACCCTACAAATTGGCTCTTAGACCTGCCCTCGTCTCTCTACAGAGGCAGCCACAGCTGGACCAGATCTATAATGTAATAGGGGGATGAGGTGTCTTTGGATAAGGGCCAGCATCTTAATTCCTGTTGAAAGAAATATTGCTGATAGAAATATTGACTGCTAAATTATTCTGAAACAAGAATGCGTTCTTTTCTGTATCACTCTAACCTCTGATACAGTAAGCTGTAGTCTCCTACATTTTTTCTCAGATTGCTGTCTGCAGGGAGGTGGCACTCTTTCTACCCTATTAATGCCAGGAATCTTGTTTGCATCTGTGTCTGCATGGCAAAAGACAAGGAGAACTAGGTACCAAAAGTCCTGAAAGGAAGCGTGAGCTTTTCTGCCATAAAACACAATCGGACCTAATTAAAAATACTCCAAGTATAACAACTGTTCATCTTTATTACAGAGTGACTATATTCTGAATGGATGAATCCCTTTCTACCTCTCTTAGGTCAATCCTATCCATCTCTAATTTCCTCAATCCAGACTCTGAGAACACGGCTTTATTTCTCTTTTTTAACATGAGGCAGTCTAGATGACATCTCAAGAACAAAATTCTTTCCATGCAACAACATTCGGCTGACAGATGACTATATGATACACTTCAAACAGTACAATATGTCACTATCAGAGCACGACTGCTGGGAAGTGTATATTCAATATTACATTGAATATTTAATGTTCAAGTCAAAACATAACGGAATTACACCAGCACTTAGTATGAACACATATAAAGAGAGGAAACAGGCTTCCCTGGTGGCGCAGTGGTTGAGAGTCCGCCTGCCCATGCAGGGGACACGGGTTCGTGCCCCGGTCCGGGAAGATCCCACATGCCGCGGAGCGGCTAGGCCCGTGAGCCATGGCCGCTGAGCCTGCGTGTCCGGAGTCTGTGCTCTGCCACGGGAGAGGCCACAACAGTGAGAAAGAGAGAAAACAACACGCCTCACTAAAAAATTATGTGTTTGGGTTATGAAAAAGAGAAAAATTATTATATTTTATAAACAAGAGTCAGCTAATCATGTCTTAGCTCTAAAATTAAATGCAAAACAAATATAAAGCTTGTGTTTTCCTAGGATGAAGCATAATAAAGATAAAGTTAACCTCTCTGCTTCCTCTTAATGTCACACTAAAATTTATTCCATAAAATTAAGATTGTGGCTAAAATCGCTCCAGCCCTACTTGATACAAGGGATGCAGCAGTGCCACTTTGTAAATGACAAGATGAAGGAAAGAATCAACCTGAGGTGTCCAATTCTTTCACTTTTCAGGTTGAACGTAACACTTAATATGAAGTTCCTTTTCTAATAACGTACAGATTTTGAGGGTGACCAGGAAGGCCAGGGAATTATCCTGATTGCATTCTTATGGCAGGTTCTACTCGCCCTGTGGTAAAGCTGGTTTCGAAGGGTTCTTGAGAGAAGTGACTTTGTCATTATTAAAAGTATATATAATTTCTAAAAAAAAAAAAAAAAAAAAGTATATATAATTTCTAAAATGAAGTACCCATAGTAGAATATTTTGTGACATTTGTTCCCAATGACTAACATTTTTATATCCCAAATGAATTAATAATGATGCCTCACTTGTTTTAAAGTGTTATCATTATTTACCTCTTTATACAGCGCTGCTGAGAGTATGTTCTATACCTTGCACAACACCAAGACATCGGCCCTTTTAAGGACAGAATACTCTGCAGTGCCTTTTGCAGAATCGTCCCTTAAGAGTCTACTGCATAAGCAGGGGTGATGCACCCCATAAAGGAGAGATGAGGGACAAAGTGTTATAATAATGATGATGATGAGAACGGTAATAAAGGTATCAGATTTGAAGCCCTTACTATTTGCTAGGCATTGCACAAAGGGCTTGTCATGGATTATATTATTTAATTCTCACAGCAGTCCTGTGAAATAGATATGATGAAAATCTGTCTTAAAACGTGAGATCCCCTTCTCTTAACTACTGCATAGAGCACAATCTCCCTATCAGGTTGTCTGGGTTCAAATTTCAGCTCTATCATTTGCTATTTCTATGAGCTACTTAACTTTTATAAACTTCAGTTTCCAAGTCTGTAAAGCAGAATAAGATGATTTTTTTCTGAAACATCTCCCAGCTCTGTCTCCATTGCAATCTCACCATCACCTTGCAGTTCAAGTTCATCACCTTCGCCTGAGACTATCCCAACTGCTGCCGGTTGTTCCCCCTGCCGGCAGGTTCTCTTTCCTCCCCTATTCACTCCCAGGGAGGTCCCAACTATACCTTCAGATTCAAGTTTTTCATGGTTCCCCACTGCCTTCGGGGTAAAGTCCAACCCCTAAGCACTGGCATTTGATTTCAACCTGACATTCTATCTAGACTTGTCTCTTGACCCTCTTTTTACCCACCATGCTGAAATCACTATGTGAATATCCCTCTCCCTTATACCGTATGTTCCTTGAAGGAGGGAGGGGTCTTACTCATTAATATCCCCAGAGTCCAGCTCTGGACTAGCACAAAACAAGCACTCAATAAATGTTTTTTCGAAAATATACATGTACCCCAGTGTTCACTGCAGCACTATTTACAATAGTAAATAGTATAAATAGAGTAATAGTAAATAGAGCCAGGATATGGAAGCAACTAAATGTCCATCAACAGAGGAATGGATAAAGAAGATGTAATACATATATACAATGGAATATTACTCAGCCATAAAAAGAATGAAATAATGCCATTTGCAGCAACATGAAAGGACCTAGAGATTGTCATACTGAGTAAAGTCAGACAGAGAAAGAC
This sequence comes from Phocoena sinus, assembly GCF_008692025.1. NCBI lineage: Eukaryota > Metazoa > Chordata > Mammalia > Artiodactyla > Phocoenidae > Phocoena > Phocoena sinus. The sequence goes on along the minus strand of NC_045764.1, from coordinate 112,465,378 downwards.
AAATACTATACGACATCGCTTACATGTGGAATCTAAAAAAAAGGGTACAAATGAACTTATCTACAAAACAGAAATAGAGTTACAGATGTAGAAAACAAACTTATGGTTACCAACGGGGAAGGAGGGGATAAATTGGGAGATGGGACTGACATACACACACTACTACACATAAATAGATAACTAATAAGGACCTACTGTATAACACAGGGAACTCTACTCAATACTCTCTAATGGCCTATGTGGGAAAAGAATCTAAAAAAGAGTGATATATGTATAACTGATTTACTTTGCTGTACACCTGAAACTAACACAACATTTTAAATCAACTATACTCCAATAAAATAAAAAAAAAAGACTAGAATTCCAACATTAACTTTTCTATAGTCCCCAGGCTCTATCCCCACAGAACCACTTCTTACATCTTTGAAAAGCCCCAAACATCTGGTCACGCCATTCTCTCCACCTGGGGTGTCTTTCTATCCTTTTCTACTTGGTAGAACCACACTTACCCACCAAGCCCTGCTCAAGGATCACACTGCCTGTTGCCACCTTCTCTGATTCTCAGTGCAGAACTCAAGACTTCTCCCCACGGTTTCCTTTGCTCCGAATTTTCCATGACTTTATTTCTTAGCTTTATTTCTTAGTATTTGCTTCCCTAGCCTGACTGGAGAAGTTCACAAGAACAAGGGCATTCATTATTTCTTGGCATTTGCAGCATCTAATTGCAGGGTCTAGTACTCAGTAAATAATTACATAAATGCCCGTGCAATGGATTACCACGCAAATGAGTGGTGAACAAACAATCATTTCACTGAGAGGCACTTGTGATGTGGAACCTATCACCACACCAACCCTTCACTCTGGGGACTGTGGGGGACCACTTGGCACTGCCCCTTCCCATAGCTCTTCCCCCCTTGCCCTGCCCTCTCTGTAGGACTTAGGGGCAAGTGCAGGCAGCCCCCAGGCAATTAAACTTCTGCATCTGGATGCCTGAGCTGAACTTGTCCGGTTGGCCTCCTGAGATACATGGTATGTGCGATATGCTGGGGGAATCTCCCCACCGTTACCAATCATTTAGGTCAGAAAAATGGATAATCCAATACTGTGGCTGGACAGCAGCACAGAGGTTCTCCCTGGGTAAACTCCAGGCCTCTGAATTTTGCCAGCATTAGAGGTAGAGTTGGAGGAGAGACTATATTTTTTCTTTACTTGGGCCAAGTACTACCCTAAACACCCAACCCCAAATACCGGGCTGCCTTCATGGAAGCTGGGACAGCCATTCCTCTCAGGGACAGGATATTCTAGGGCATACAACCCTGAGACAGCTAGAAAATTACCATTATTCATCTGATGTTGCAGTAGGCCAAACTCTGGGTAGGAAAGGTGTATAAATATGTGTGAAACTTTGCATTACATCAAAGTAAAAATTCTGAAGCCAAGGCCCCTTTCCTAGCTTGAGAGGCAAGTCATTTGAGGTCCAGTTTCCTTGTTGGTTTCTTCTCCTCAACATAAATGCTTCCAAGCTAAGATCAAGGGGCCAGACGAAATCAACGCTGGCAGCACATTAGATCAACAGGAATACCACACATGTGACCACAGCCAGGACCGACAAAACACATTTAAGAATGACCTAGAATGCCATTAATGCTAAGAGCGCGTACTTTCTTCACAGATCATCTAGTTGCAAAAGAGAAGTTGGAATACATCGTCATGAACAGTATGTGACAATACCCACGTGATTCCCATTAATGTCCGTCACTGTTAATGTATTGTCTTGCGAAGTCTGTGAACTTCTACAATCATGTTTAAAGCTTAGTAAATGGTTTTACAACTCAACTGGAAAGTTATTATAATAAACAATGCAATTTAACAAACGTCTCCAACACTGTTGATAAACAGGTTTCCAAAACAGAGAAAAGTAAAAAGGAACAAATCGTTCTTTTTTCTTATACCTAACCAGTTATCCACCAGGAATCGATGATAGAAGGTTACATAAACAAATGTTTGGAATTGAAAGTAGATACAGAAATTGGCCCCCAGTACAAACGTGCCCATTTGTCATTCTTGTTCAAGATACTACCTTGAGATGATAAGAAGAGATAAACCTGCTTTTCTCTCTTTTTACGAAGGGTTCCGAGGAATGAAAGAGATGAAAACATGAATTGTTTATGTTCAGTCACTCAGCTTCCTATTGGGGTAATTATGCTGAGATAAGAAACGTGCTTATTGAAAGGCATATATTCAATTTTGTATGGACTAAGCCTCTCTTTTTTTCACCTAAAACAGGAAAAGGTTGTTTACTGTCACTATTAGATTAACCAAATGTCTATGGTAGAATATGTACATCAAGAGTTTACTTACCATGCACTGATTTAAATCATTGTCCAAAATCATTTGGTCCTACTTTTCCTTGAGCACTATTATGCTGGCCAGAGAAAAAGCACCATCATATATGTGTTCACTGTGCACACACACTTATCTGTGTATACCTGCTTCCCCCCTGCCACCTTCCTCCAACGATGGCCATTCAGAAATGACTCATCTAGGGTGCTTAAAATCTGTCACTCAAAGAGCCCATACTGGTCCTCTGAAAAGTAGCTATCGTAAGGCCAACATCACCGCTTTTGACAGCTGTCTTAGCAGAGAGACCCAGACATATAGCTGTGCTTCTGCCTGCTTATACCGTGGTAGCCGTGTCAATTTGGATGCCGACTGCTGGCATAACCAGAGCAGATGCAGGACCCATATGTGCAACTCCAGATAAGATTTCCAAAGCACTGGCATCTGGATGTCAGCTTTTCTCTCCTGGTCCCACAGCTGAATGTTCTGCTAGACCTGATTGTTTCTCTGCTGGGGGCCAGTCTGCTACCGCCCTGTTATGCTCATTGGCACTTCCTAGATTTCAGTGCGTTTGAAAACAACAAGCTAGATAATCACCTTACACCACAGCACACCGGGAATTTACCTGTTTTGTCAGCTTTTGTACCAAAGTCTACCAAGGGAAATCTGAAAAAGTATCGGTGCTATTTCTTCAATTCTTAATTTTAACCTCCATTGACTAGAAACATAGGGTGCAGCGTCTAAAACAGGTATAGGTAAGTTTATACTTACACGCACCAAGTTTCCAACAGAGGCAATTAGCATGAAAAGAACATGCGCAGTGGCGGATACATTTGTGTGAGTGTTTCTCTGATTCTGTGGCAGCTTCGCCACAGCACCGGAACAGGTGTGTGTCACAGGCACCTACCCTGAAAAACAGCAAGGGAGGGTCTTCATCTACACATCACCTCTCTTCACTCGCTCCTTTGCAAATGAGCCACCGGATGAACGAAAGTCTCCTTCCAGGTGGGTGTAACAAAATGAGAAAAAGAGATGCTTCTCAAGTGTGAATCATTATAGATTAAAAATGCTAAAGCCTTCCTCCAGGAAGAAAGAAGAGCTTGATAATAAATTGACAGTGACGTTTCCTGCTGCTCATCTGTGCTAGCTTTCCCAAAGCAAAGACCCTTGCTTCTCCTCAGACCAAACCTACTCCTCAGCAAGGGATGAACAGACCCTCCACCCTGACGTCCAGTGAGTGGCCCACACCTCAGTGAGAAAGACCTGGGAGAAATGAGCTTTGTTTGACTGATATGAACTCCATCAATTAAATTGCTGGGCGATAGATGCCAATGTAATACATACACCTGATATTTCTGTGAAGGACATAAAATGTAAGATTGAAATAAATATTGTACCATGAGATTGTTTTAAAAGACACAGAAACTTTAAAATAATACTGTGTGCTGACTTTAAATTGAAATAATTTGATCTCAAATTAAAATCTCAAAGTCTGTCCATTTTAGAAAAATGGAATCAAAATGCAGACTTAAAATACACAATCTCAAGGTCTTAATTCTTTGAGTATCCTAAGGTTGGTGCCTTCATTTAAAAATGAAACTGAGCCACTTTTATCACCCATTACACATCACTTAAAATGAACCTGATTGCTACCAAGCGTTTCAGCAAGAAATAACTTGTATTTAGTGTTTTAAACCTAATTTATAAAATATGAAAAATCTCAATCATTGCTATTTTACACACATAAGTGGAAAACAAAGACAAACGGCCATTTACTCCTTCAGTGATGGCATGCCGATCTCAAAGTTTATTTTGCTTTTTGGTTTTTTTTTTTTTTTTTAACATTCTAGAGAACAGCTGGCATGTATTTTACTCCTAATATTGTCTTCTGGAAGAATGATTCATGTAAATAAGGCAGCAGATTACAACATATTGGGAAAAAACCCAGAAGGTTAAGTTTTTCCAGTTCTCAAAAACCCGGGAATAAAAATCACCCCTGAGTATTTTAGGAATGTAGAAGGGCCGACCAGCCTTCACGAAGTTGGAACACTTCTATTCCTTTGTTTAATATTCTTCCTAAGTGCAATCATGCACAAGCCTTTAGAAGGATTTGTCCTTTCTTTCAAAGAGGTTTGACTTGGGCACAGTTAATCATCACTGTGATAAAGCAATTAAAGGTATTCCTAATTAGGACCAAACCAAATGTAAGTAATCAGAAGATTAAGGGGGAAATGACATTATGATGGGACTGTGTTTTCTTTAATGACCTCTTGGCTGAGAAGGACGTTCTCACATTGGTGGACGGGGACTTGGGTACGTAATGCATTAACCCTACCAGGAGCCCAGCATGTAAATGTCTGCAAGTGATAAGAATACATCTTGGAATCATTTAGTATCGCTGACTTAATAACGCTGTCCAAAACATAAGAGACAATTAATGATCAATCTGTTAGAAGTTACATGAATTCTTTACACAAATTTAAGTCCTTCTACAAATGTACTACAAGTACTGACTCAGAGCAGAAGACACAAAGATGAACAAGACATGATTCCCATCTTTGAGTTTCTTATGATCTAGTAGAAGACACACATGCAATCATTTTGGAATTTTTTCCCCTAAAACCACACATGGGTTTGTTCATGTATAACTAAATGGGGGAATTTTTAAGCATATGAATGATAGCTGGCCCTGAAAATGGTATTGTATTTCCTAAGTTTTACTCAATTGTAAATGCAATCATTGGAATTTAGGATCCTGCCTCTAGACCTGCACCTATCATTCCAGATTAGGATACAAAAATTCATTAGAAATTCTTTGAGAGAAGGAACAACATCTAAATATTCCCCAAATCTGTATTTAGTGTGCCTTATTATAGCAGGCACACATTGAATACTTGTTCAATGTCGACAGTCAGGGTCTGTATTTTTCCTGCCCCTGCTAAATTGGTCTACATTTCAGAGGAGGCTAGTTATACATATTTTCTAAGATGAATAGCCTCACCAATATCAAAAATTATGGGCAGTCATATTGGTGGCAAAACCTCTCCTCCCAACCCCAATTTCAATAATCCAGAAGAATCTCCAAGGATTGAGAAAACACAAATAATTAAGATATTCATCAAAATAAATAATATAATCTCCATTTGGATGAATGCTACAAGTTAAAGATCTCAAGGTTAATGCAGATATTGGTAGAAAAATAAAGCCTGGATTTTTTTTTTTTAACTAAATGGATTTTAAACAGTCATTTTCAATGAGTGTGACTAAAGGGGGAAATGCAGCATGTGGAAACAAGTAGAGCACCCTCTCCTACTCATATTCTCATGTTAAGCATGGCACGCTTTGGGGAAAAATTACTTTGTGCTTTTTAAAGCTTCTCAAGTTTCTCTGAAAATCAGGCTAACCTCTCCAAACATAGTTGCATGAGATGCTATTAGACACAGATTTGTTGATGTGGGCCAAAATGATTTTGCCTCTCTTTCAGCCTCTGCAGGCTGCCCCAAGTCTCCATTTCTGTTAATGACCTATTGCTTCTGTCTGATTCAATTCAGCCCACTGGCTATGGAAATGGCAAGTCTCAGCAGGAGACAACAAAATGGTTAGCAAACAGGGCTGAGCCATGTCATTTTCCTCAAATACTTTCCCAGAAATGAAATGACAAGCTTTAAAATGTTGTCTTCTGCTCAGGGCAAATATTTCTTTATTAAACAAAAGTGCATGTCCTCTAGTTTCCATTCAAACCATAGCTTAAAGTATGCCACTTGAAAAAGTTCAACTGTAAAACAATTTAATACCTAATATTTCCCTTATAATTCCTTTCTCTGTCTCTTTCCCACTTCCGCTTCTGGGTTCCAATCCCAGCTGTGGCAGCTAATAACAGCTGCAGGTCCTTAAGCAAGTCGATTCCCCACTCTGAACTTCAGTTTCTTCATCCTTCAAATGGAAATAATAACAGTATCTAATTCAAAAGATGGGTGAGAACCAATCGAGATCATGCGTGTGAGCAGCCCACTCAGTGAGTGCCGGATACAGATTAAGTCTCAACAAATGTGTGCTAATACAATGTTATTATTCCCCAAACTTTTGTACAGTTCTGTATTTTAAATCTGTATCCAGGGAAAAAGGATCAGGTGACTTTCTGCTTGTATACAGTTTTAATCTTTCAATTTTAGAGAATCTGGAAGTTCCTTACTTTCATATGTTCTTAGCAGAATGAGTCTTCTCTATACCTAAGTTCCATTATTCAAATGGAATCCTTCAGATACTTAACAGTCACAATGAGCAGTAGTGACTGAGGTATCCTGCCAATTTCAGTAGAAAATGTGTCCTGAGAAGGGATTGTTTTATTTTGGTGTGAAATTGTTCCCCACTAAAAACAACCTAACTATACTGTAGTCTTCAATTAGTAAACAATCCGTAGCATAAATTCCCCAAACTGATCAGTAACCTTCTAGTACTGAGAACAGTTTGATCTGCAACAATCCAATTCCTTGCAAAAAAATAATACAGTTCAGCTGAGAATCTAGTGAAATTAATCACTCAGCAGAGATAACTGGTACCAACTCAAAGAACCAGGCCTGGGTACCTTATATTTAGAAAGACCCAACAATGCCTTCCAGAAGATTAAATGCTGTCTAAATTCTGGATTGGACTTTTACATTCAGTCCACCTAAATGTGATCTCAAGAGAGGATACAGTTGATCTTACTATGCATTATTAAATAGTTACTGAGTTTTATCTTCTATGTGACTACAATTCTAAAAGTATAATTTAAAATGTCATTGAACTATCCTTATGGATTAAAGATGCAATTAAAATAGTCATTGATATTATCATTTGCCTTTGTATTTATGTAGAACTCACAGGCTTCCTACTTACAAAAAAAGAATTTTTTGTTTCTTTAGGTCAATTCTACCCTTGGTCTAATCTCTATACCAGACTAAATTTACTAAAACATTGTATCACCCTAAAATGAAGTATGAGAGTGGATTATTTTAGAGGGCATTTTTCTGGTGGCCTAAAAGGTCACCTGCATTTTTTATATCTTTAGAAATGAGGAAAACAGCTGCTCTGACCTGACAATTCCTGTAGCAGTTATCTGGCCTCATGGGAATTTGACTAGGCTCTTCTCTGTGGGCAATCCAACCATCAGTTACATATTTTATTCAACCAGAATAATACCTGCTTATAATATTTTAAACTAATTTACCCTAATGCTTACTTTTCCCAACAGAGACAAAGCAAACGGTATGACTTTTTCTTTTCTTAGGCAGAGTTCTATTCTGCCAACACAACATAACACTGTCACATGAATTCCTTACCTTGCAGTCCTAAGTCATCAGATCCTGAGTTGGCAAGTATCTGGGAAGTGATATTCACAAGGTGCTACCAGACATTAACAAAAACAGCTGGAATCTTGGTGATCAGGGAACATGTGATCCAGCTCCTGGGCTGGCTCACAGGCACCTGCCTGCAGCTGAGAGAGGATGGAGCCTGGTAGGATCACAATCCCATTTTGGTTGATTTACAGATAATCAAATGAAATAGAACCTCTGATGACGGAGAAATATTTGATTTTTATATTCTTGATTTTGCTTGCCTGTATTTTTTGACCTTTCAACATATTCCTTCTTTTTTCTTTGATCTTTACTTTGTACAGTTAAAAAGAAGGCTTTTTAAAAACTTGACCACACATGTGCACAAACACACACAAAGAGGGACAATTACATATGGAAGATTCTTCTGTAATAATCTTTGTTTTAAAAAAGCTAGTGGAATCAACAAGGACCTACTGTATAGCACAGGGAACTCCACTCAATACTCTATAATAACCTATATTGGAAAAGAATTGGAAAAAGAATAGATGTATGTATATATGTAACTGAATCACTTTGGTGTACACCTGAAACTGACACAACATTGTAACTCAGCTGCATAATCCAATAAAAAATAAAAATTAAAATAATAAAATAAAATTCTCTGGGAAAAAAACTAGTGAAGTAGATTACAGATGTGACATTATTGTATAAAAATTGTTCAGTTATGCATTCAATTTAGCTCTTATTTTATTTAGAGATTTTAAAAAAATACCTTAAACTAATTTGGATTCGATTCTTCTAAGCCAGACTTTCCCCAAGTGTGTTTTGTAGAATACGACTGTTCCTGGATGCCCACAGATGTCTGCCATCGGCTTAGTTTGGGAAACAAGGCACATCACCCACTGAGCTCCCACTCCCACACTTTCCTCAAACCCAAAAGACTTATGAAGTTCTTGAGATTCAGATGAGAAAGCAACCTTAGCTGTACTGACTGAGTTCTGGGTCCCTAATAAACGATAATCAGCTGGTGTCACTCTATTCTATGTCATTCCTAGCTGATGCTGGCGACAAGAATATAATGTTTACTACACCAAGGACTATTCTAAAGCCAAAAGAACAAGAATCTGTCCCAGATTTGCAAATATCTTTATCATCAGGGAATTATTCATATTCATATTTGACATGTAACCCTAAGATTTTCTAAGACCTCCATCCACTTTTTTTGTTGTTGTTGTACGCGGGCCTCTCACTGCTGTGGCCTCTCCCATTGCAGAGCACAGGCTCCGGATGCACAGGCCCAGCGGCCATGGCTCATGGGCCCAGCCGCTCCGTGGCATGTGGGATCTTCCCGGACCGGGGCACGAACCCGTGTCCCCTGCATCGGCAGGTGGACTCAACCACTGCGCCACCAGGGAAGCCCCTCCATCCACTTTTAAAATTGCAAGTATCCTTCTGTTCCCCTTTAATCTCCAAGTAAGTTGGCCACCCTTAGCGCTTGAGAAAGAATTAAAGATACGTTCCCATACCTTGCAAACAATCTTCCTATCAGCAGGTACGAAACACAAGCTGCCCAACCACAACGATACTGCTGCCCTATTTTCTTCCCCTGCCACAGTCTTACTGTATGGGACCACACTAGGAGAATGTATGTGTGAGGCTAGGACCCTCAAACTACCCCCACTGAGACCCACATGAAAACCAAACTTAAAAGGGGTGTGTGTGTGGTGGGTGAACTGTGTAATTTTAAGTTTGTAGCCACAGAAAGTGCTCATTGACCAGCCCCAAGCTGGGCGACCTGATTCTCTCCTGGTACTTCCAGGGTGCAGTGATGGCCAACTTTTGCAGAACGCTCACTATGTGCCAGGCACTGTGCGAGTACCCCATCCGTAATTCTCACAGCCGTCTCTGAGGTAAGAACTGCTACCATCTCCATTTGGGGTTGAGGAAACTCAGGCTTAGAGAGTTTAAATAAACTGCCCAAGTCTACATAACTAAGAGCAGGGATTCAAAGCCACTAGTCTATGTTACACCGAATTATGCTGGTCTGTTTTTGGTCTTCTCTATTCACAGTGGGAACGCTGAGAGGCAAAACCATGACTCACCTTTGTATCTTGACACTTTCCCTAGCCTCTGATGCAAACTAGGTACTCAGTAAATATTTACTAAACTGAAGCTTAGGATTTTTAAACTCATTGTCTCATTTTCCTAGATCCTGCCTACCTAGGATAATCAATATTGTGACTAGGAAGTCCCCAGTTATAATTAGTACTAGTTGCAGTCATGTGACCAAAACCACAGTTTCCTCCATAGTAACAGTTACCTCAAACCTCTTCTCCTTGCCCACACCTCTCACACTACTTCTCTGTGAATGATGACACATGATTACCATGCAAATTAGTAAGGTACATGAAAACCCAAAGGGATCTGTACCTGCCACGTATATACAACACACCATCATGAAAATTCTCCTGGGAAGCCCTCCCTTCTGCTCTCGATGTGGAAAGGAGCCCTTTCTGGCATGACAGATGATGGACTTTGTGCAATGTGCACGAGGAGAATCATATATGCACGTCAATGTCTCTTCAACATAATTTATAGCTGCGTTGGTGGCTGCTTCTATCTTCTTGCTCTTCTGGACTTCTGATTGGCTGCTTATTCCCATTTTTCTAAGCAAATCAAGGAGACTGTACAGTATGATGAGAAGGGTAATGGCATATCACATTTTGGTCTAAAAGAAATGTCGCATCCGGAGTCACTTTACAAACTCTACTTTTTCTAGTTGCTTCTAGATTGCTAATGAGATTATTCTGACAACTTCAGTTGTTATAAAAGGATTTTCATTCCCAAGGTGAAAATATATTCTTACTACCAAATTTTAAAATTTTACTGTAAACCAGTATACATTACCAAATATAAATACCACTTATGTAAACAGATAGTTTAGGCTGTGTTCAATGAAAATTATTTACCTTGCTTTAAACCTAAGAGGGTTTTATTGATAATGATCCTTAATTCCTGTGTGGTAATGCTGCCGATAAGCAGGAACATTTTTCTTTAAAAACTTGGCCATTATTTTGGACTACAGAACACATAGAAATACTAGCAGATGTTTATTAAACACGTTCTACATGCCAGGTTCTATACTAAGCATGTTTAACTATACTGTCTCCTTCAATCCTCACAACATTCCTGTCGGGAGAACTTCTGCTACTGTTTTCTCCATTTTAAAGATGAAGAAACTGAGGCTTAGAGAGGGCAAGAGGCTGTCTTAGGTTTCATAATTAATAAGTGGGCACATCAGGATGTGAGCTCAAGTTGGTTGGATGCCAAAATGCATGCACGAAAAGAATCTGCCATACTCTGTCACACACCTAGAAAAAATGGATAAAGATGAGGCTGGGAACACAGAGGTGAGAGGAGGCCTTAGTTCTAGGATTAAATGTGACTTTGGTAAGAATGATTTGTTCATTCATTTATTCATCTGTTACTTCTTGAGCACCTATTACGTGAAGGACCCAAATTTTCCACTTGAGATATACTACTATTAGCACTTGCTTTGGCCCATCTCTGAAAGATATAGGATGCTTATACCGAATTTAATGGATTTGAGCCTTTTCAAGAAAAGTTTCAGGACTTATTTTTCCAGATTGTGGCAAATGAATAACCCTAAAGGCCCCTTCTGTTTTTTATACAATGAGTTAAAGAATCAGTGACTTTTTAAGTGACAGCTTTAAAATTTTCACAACCATAAAATATTTTCTTATAATCATGAATATGATTTTATATGACTTAAGAAGTTAATTTTGAATAACTTATCCTTTTTCCCCTCAAAGTGAAATTCTAAGGCAATATAGTATTATGAAATAATGGTTTAGTCATCACCCTCTGTGAGCTTCAGTTTTTCAATTTTGCAAATGGCGATTTGATAAAACATACATTCTTGAGTTCATGTGAAGACCAGTGAGATAATTCTTGGCAAACCACACCGAGAATCTCCAATGAAACCAATTTCATAAGGACGAAACATTAATCTAGATAGAAAATACATGCTAAGGTCAGAGCGGTGTTTGCTTCATCCAAGCCCAGCAACTTAGAAGAGAGGCACATTGCAGATGGCAGATCCAATTGACTCCTCTGATATTGGTTTGCCAAATCAGATAAGGGACAAAACACATCTTTTTAATAAACCCTATTTCAAAAGTTATGATTCACTCATATATACACTTCAGTTTACACCCAGGTCAGTTACTAATAGAAGTTGTGAATTAACTTCTAACATGAAAAACATTTTCCTAATGTCAATGCTGACATCTTATCTGAGGTAAAGATATTAGAGAGAACAATGGACAAATTTCTGCTTTTCTTTGCTTTCCTTTTTTCTTTTAAATAAAAATACTCTAAGCCTTACATCCAATTGTTTTACAGCTCAATTGATAAGGTGTGTTCCTTTTTTTTGTTGTTGTTCAAGAAAATTTAAAAGCAACTAATTTAAATATGCAAAATTATCTTGAGTTGTTCATACGTGAACTTAAAAGCCGTGCAACACAGGAAAATTAAGTAATTATGCCTCCAAGTTATTTACTGCAATTAAGCTCATTTATCATATGCAAATTAGTGCAAACTGGTCTCATTAGTTACTAAATTACTCAATATGAGCTGAACAATGTAGCACTCCAGTTTGTAATGAAAAATCCCTGTAGAGGCAAGCAGTATCAATTAAGCTAATCTGCATATGCAAATATATTCACTAACTTTCTCTTTTTCTATATTTAGTTTTACATTTTCTTACCATTCTGGATCATTGGGAAATTGCAGGGTCACTAACCTTTTTCTCTTTCCTCTATTACAGCTAGAGAATGCCTCTACTAGTTGAATTTTATTTTATTTTAGAACTGATGTCCAGCAGGATACCACTTTGCCAACAAGGGCCATAAGGAGTAAGAGATGATCGTTTCTTTGATACTTATAAGTTCCAATAAAATAATAAATAAGGGTAAAATTCCAATTCATCAATAAGACAGAAAATACACTTAACATATTCCCTCTCACAGAAGTCTTTTGAAAACACTGCCATCAAATGTAAAACGAATGTTGACTTGGCTAGGCAGCAACTTATGTAATAATTTTTATGTTTGTATTAGTCAGTTTTTGAGCTGTTTTAGATATTATTCACTTTTCTTTGTCCAGATGTTTGAATTGTACTAGTCTACCTTTACTGTCTCTTGCTGAATGAGATGACAGAAGATGCTAATAACAGATTTGGCATTCTCCAGCCCCACTCCAACACAGTGGTAAGTAGCTCTTTTGCCTATACGTCTACTTTCTCTAAAGGATCTTCTTAGTCTCCTACAATTGAGTGGGTCTCAGATACTGAAGCAGTGCTGTGGCTAGAAATACTTAAACGATAGCAAAGATACAAAACATCACAAGATGTTTTCATTTTGTTTTCCTTACTACACTAACCCAAATTTTTAAATATTTCCAGGAGAGAATCTATACGTTCTCATTTGTCAAACAAGAATTCTGCAGGGCCAAAATAGTATGTAGCCCAACCATGATTCCCGGGTATGCCCTTAAGCGATCTTCAAAATATGACTAAAAATGGAAACAGATATTTAAATGTAAATCCTAATTTTATTTTATTCCACATCTCATCCATAACATCCTCTTTTAAATCTAGGCTCTTCTTTCACTTCTACTCTCTATTCCATGGTTGAAGGTGTTACGAGAAAGAAAAACCACATGATCGAATCTGACATTTCACTGAGATCTTTGGCATCGTCCATATTAACGCACACAAACCTCTGACGACTTTGTTTATCACATAGAAAAATAGCTACATTTGAGTTCCCCTCTTTTTTACCATTTTAAGAAAATACATACTTTAGTTAAACTAGTCTGCTAAGGTGATGCCCATATCCGTCTTCTACAAGAGAGTTGTTCTACCAAAAACTAATCCTTTCAAGAGCAATTATTTCCCTGATTATGCTGAGGAAGACAGGCAGTCATGCGACTTCTCTGCCCAGCCTTTTCTGTGCACTCCCAGGCAGAGACCCTCAGGTGCTATGCTGTAATACTGGAATGTTCTTGGTGAGTCTCTCTTGGTCTTCCTCAAAGGGTCTGCATATGGTATTCTCTTTCATTTATGGGGTTTGAATGCCGTAACAGTCATACAAAAATGTCTTAATACCCAGAAATAATGCAGAGTCGATAACAGATATAGGAGGGTTCATGCAACATAGACAAATCCAAAACTAACACTGGGATGCCACACTTCCATCATTATCTCCCTTTAAGGCATTTCTTATAGAATATTTTTATTCTCCCAAGACTTCATTTAAATAATAATTTTAGTTCTGTACCATTTATATACAAAAGTGTGAGTACTTATGATTGTATTCATCCAACTCACAAACTTTCATTTATCGTAATATCCAAAACTAGTTATGGATAAAAACCATCCTTCAGTTTATAAGTAATAGTTATTAGTAATGACATGAATTACTCAATGTCAGTCACATAACATATCCTATCTATAGTTCACCATAATGTGCTCACAATGAATACAAATATAAATCCTAAAGATCTTCCACATACAAGGTTTGATCTGATTGCTTTGTTTTGACACCTGTGAGGTAAGTAAAGTGGCATTACTGTGGAGTATGCAAAAACAATACCACAATTTCATATAACAGTTATATAAGCTTTATTTACAGAATGAAAAAATAACTTAAACCCTTCTGCTAAGGGCATGCAAATAATTAAAGCACTCCATTCATAAATCTGGCACCTAAGGGAAAGTCATTCCACTAGTTTATTTTATGAGTTACGAAGATGATACTTGTTACCATTTTCTGTTTCGTTAACTCTGATGAAGTAAACTATGAATATTCTATCTGGTCTCTAAACTGGAAAAGTAAAAGTAAATATCCACTCATATTTTTAATATTAAGGAATCATGAAGTGAGAACAATAATGCCTAAAGAAAGCTTTTAAAGCAGGAACCAAATTAGTGCTTAGTCACAAAAAAAGTCACAGGAAAGATTTCACATAATGACCTAAAGTTCTTGGATTTTTACTTAGCCTGTCACAAATAGCACAGTTCTCAATCTTGACCCCTTGCCCTCCTGTTCCTCTAATAAGAGTCAAAGAAGAATAAAGTCAAATAAACGCCTTGACTCAGGCCCAGTGCCTACACCTCATAGTTGTGCAGCTGCAAGGCTGACATCCCTTGAACGCCTCACCTCTCCTGCAGAAGATGCCCCTGTCCCGAAATCCATGCCTGAAAGAGCTACAGGTTCACTGGGGCTACTAAGGGTCACAGTCAGTAGTGAGGCTTTTGTGTATATGATGTGAATGGTGGTCCCAGAATTACACAGTACACAGGTTGGGCGATGGCCTTGCCTACATACACTGGTATTGGATCATTAAACTGGAAAATAACTTTGCAACAGTTGATTTTTATATTGACAGAATCACCATTATGTTTCTTTCTTTTCCCCTCTCAGGAGGAAAGAAGTCACATTTTAAAGGATCCACCAAACTTTCTAATTTTTCCTAAGAGAATATATGGCTAATAAGATGCATACAGCAAACACATATATTGTAGCCCACAGAATGGATGGATCAAAAATTAAGGAGTCTGTCTTCATCCCCCACCCCCAGCTCTCTACACCAAGGGGTCCTTAGCACACTTTTCCACAAAACATCACTGGGGGCATGAGGAACAGGGAGGCTTGCCACCTGGTGCAGAGAATACCCAGGTATTTCCTGAGCCCCATCCTGGTGTTCAGAACTGATCTCTATTTTACCCTCCAATTCCATCAGATCCCTAATCCTGACAGTATGGAATGGCATATAGCCATTAATAATAATGAAAGCTTATCCTTTCCTAATGCAGACATGACCACTAGATATTGATTTTTAAAAAGTTGATTGCTAAAGAGCATATCATTGACCAATGCTTGACCCCATGAATCTCAGAAATATAAACATACTCTAAACAACATTAAATACAAAATTTTCCTGTAACACTACCTTCTCATCTCCCATCCATCCTTTACCACAAACATCCAGACACTTCTACCTTCTATCACTCTTTTGGTTTGTCTCCTGCACCTAAATTTTTACTGCAATTGTTTTAATTGACAAAACCCATGACATCTCTTCAGTGGTTACCCTACTGAAGGATTTATATCCTCAGTCACCTTGATGCTCCTTCCTTAAGCAAAATCAAATCCTGTGGTTTCCTCTTATCTTTGTCTACTCCTTTCTCATTTTCTACTTGCATCTTAAAGTGATGATATATACGGGGATGCCTCTCCTCAACCCTTTTCTCTCTTTGTTCCATATCATTTCCACTGGTCTGCAACTCACTGCTTGATGTGAACCACCATTCATCTACACACTAGTGATCAGTAATCCCCAGCCCTATTTTTACCCCTTGCCTTGATTTTGCTCTAGAGGATCAGACTCTGGTTTCCAACTGCTTACCTCTTGCAGACTTGGCTGTGTAAGAGGATATCCCTTTCAACCTCTCTCAGGCAAGAGTATCATTAGGTAGCTAGTTACCAGTCTAGAAAACCTGTGGTCATTGTTAACTCCTATCATTCCCTAGCCTTTCATATCTAATTCATACCATGTGCCAATAATTCTATCCCAATTCCATACCATGTCTCCATTAATTGAGCTTCTATCTTGGATAAGATCATTTGGACTGTTGTAATAATTTCCTAAATTGTCTCTTTATAATAGCCTCTCACAACCCAAAGGCTTCCTAGACTGTATTTTAATAATAACTCCAGAAACAAACCAAATATTTACCTTGTCACTCTTGTATGAAAACCTTCTCCACAGGCTCATTGCTGGTTATAGAATCCTGGCTTGGCTCACTGAGCCCGTGCAATATGGATCATAAGTTCTCCATCTTTATCTCTTACATGCTCCCCTGTGCATGTAAAACAGCCATCAAATTGAACAGCTTAACAGTCCCCAAACAAGATCTATTATGACTTGCCCCCATGCCTTTGTGTTTGACATTTCTTTGATTGCAATATTCTTCCATTGTATTTGCCTAATAAACTCCTATTCATCCATCAACTTGAGATGTCTTCTCTGATGCCTTGTGGCAAATTCAGAGCCTCGCTCTTTCGCAGCCCCATGGTACTTGACCACTGTGATGCTTCTCACTTTATGAAGCCTCCTGGTTCTTTAACCAAATGATTGCAAGCTAGTTGAGGAGAGCAGCCATGTGCCTACTACAGCAAATTCTGTTGTTACTAAGTATTTAATTTTTTAATTTTTTTGTAATGATGATAAACTGTGATATTATAGACCACGCCCACCTTGTTGACCACACAGGGGTTTTTTCAGATATTTGCAAATGAAAGAATGGTAGGAGAGAAGGAAGGAAGAAAGAATTCATCCCAGTGCTCATGAATCAACCAGATTCAACTATGGAACCTCCTGAAGGAAAATAAGGAAATCATCTCACCCTAGCAGACTACTGAGATACTTTGAATGTGGTACAGACACAGATCTATGGGTTCAAGAGTTATCCTGCTAGGAGGAAAGATATCTAACCACATAGCTTAAAGGAAGCCCTTCTTGTTGCTACTACTTCCCAACCCCTTCCTGCCTACAATTCTAGCATATCATTTTGAAGAGCATATACAGTTCTTCCCCTCCATAACCTTTGGTTTTAGAATCTAATGATAAAAATTTCTAGTTTCTATGACAATTTCAAGACTATCTAGGGCAACCACACTTGAATGTCTGACTTTCTTGAAAGCATCCTTACCAAGCCACCTATACTTCTCCTAAGGCTAAAGGCTTTGAGCATGTTGGAGATATAGACAGCCCTATTTGCAAGTTTTGTTATATGAAGGTGATTTTTTTTTTTCTATTCAATTTTCACCCCTTTCTCTTCTTTCTACACTCTGAAGCTACACAGAATGGATCTAATCCTTTTTTTTTTGTTTTTCTTCTTTTGGCATGAGGCCTTCAGATAGATAGAGAGGATATTAATGTCCTTTTTATGCCACGTGTTTTCCACACGTAGCTTCACCAAGCCCTTTGCCACACCTCACGTGACACGATTTCTAGTTCATAAACCCATCTAGTTATTCCACTCCAAATGACATCCAGCTGTCTATGTTTCTCTTGAAGAGTGTTGTCTAAGGCGGGTGTGACCAAACCAAAGAGCAGAGAGCTCAGCAGCCTCATCTGGATCCTCTGCTCTCTCAGTGGAGTCCAATGTTGAACTGGCACTGGGGACAGCCATCCTATATTATAACTCTACATTGCTCTCACTGAGCTTATGTTCCATTCAAATTCCTAAGTTTTGTGTTTTAAATTAGTTTCAAATTCTTGCAGCTCCTAAGTCCGCCTCCCTACAGAACACTGAACTCAAGATTTCCAGAGAGCATTTACAGGATGATGGAATACTGTTTGAACCATTTCTCTCACTGACAAAGTCTTATGCACTGACTGCGTCAGAATAGAAATAGGAGTCATCCTGGATCACATCAGAATCTAACAATGTACAGCTGGCCATACATATCCACAGATTCAACCAACACGGATCAAAGATATTCGAAAAAAATCCAGAAAGCTCCACAAAGAAAAATCTAAACTTGCCACATGCTACCAACAATCTATATAGCATTCCCATGTTATTAGGTATTACAAGTAATCTAGAGATGATTTAAAGTATATAAGAGGACATGCGTAGGTTATACACAAATTCTATGCCATTTTATATAAGGGACTCGAGCAGCCACAGATTTTGGTATCCACAGGGGTCCTGAAACCAATCCCCCACAAATACAGAGGGACAGTGGTATATATGGTATCACTCATACAAAACTTATAAAGGAGATTATGCACAAAAATGCACAGAAAAGAGGGAAATAAAAATTCAAAGTTTTAGAAAGAAATATCCTCTCTGTATCCCTGAACCTAATCTACTGCAAAGGTAATTCAAAACTTTATGTGCACAATAGAATAGCATCTCCCAAGGTGTAGTTCAAGAAACATCAGTTCTATGGGATGTTAACAGATAAGGGGAGAAATGAGAAATATCGAAATAAAAATAAATAAATAAAGTAAGACTTTTCAGGGCCTTAAATTTGCAAATGTGAATTGTGACATCTCAGACCTATTAAAACAACAAAATTATCTCAAAGGGTTACTAAAAATAACAAATTCCTGGATTTCACCCTGAAGATCCTGATTTACTAGGTCCAGGAGAGGCTCAGGAATTTGTCCTTTGAACAAGTGTCTCAGGTGATACTGAAGCTGCCAGCCAAGGAACCATTTAGGAGAACCACTCTAATTTGACCATGGACATGTGATGATAGCAGTTTTCTAAGGTACATATTGTCAGAAATAATATGGTAGATTCAGTACTACTTTTGGCTATCTAGAAAATGAAAGCACCACAGAGGCCTTTTTTTTTTAACAAAAAATTACTCTGAATGGACAGGAATCTGGAGTTTAGCTTTATTTTTACCCCAAATCTCATCTAAGAAAAACATAACCATCTTTTCCAAATAAGATGCCTAAACATCCCACATGTGTCTGTTTCTCTAATTCCACGTTAAAAATGTATTTTACATGGTAAAGAAAGAAAGCTTTGGCAAGGGCAACATTTATCCTGGAAACAGAAACGACGTAGAACAATTACCCCGTGGATAAAGGAAGATGGGTCCGATTGATGGCAAAGTTTTAAGAGAACAAGTTCTGAGTAAGTGAGGTGCTAAGTTTGTGATCAATTTTCTCCAAGAGTAAATAACTACACGTCCACCCTAGTCACCCTCACATTTATTTGTCATGAAAGTCACTGGAAAAGAAATCAAATTATTACTATTTGTCTCCTTTTACTTAAAAATGTACTCTAACATCTCACCCTGACAGAGACTGTTATTTGGGGAAACAAACATTAGGACTGGAAGCACTTATGAATACAAACTCAAGCAAAGAACAACTGAAATTTGACAACACATAAAAATGTCACACTACTTTCACAACAAAACTTCTTTGCTCTTCCAAAAACAATATATAGCTCCAAAGACACACGCATATGTCCACTTACAAATGCAGCACACACAATCATTCTGGGAACAGCCAGCTACTATACACTGTGCATCAACTGAGTAGTGCAATCCATCCCAATTATTATAGCACAAATAATACTTGCCCTCCCTTTCTCATTAATATGCTCTCAAGGGATGGCTTTCTAAAAAGAAAAATATAAATTCATAAGAATTTCAGAATTCCAAGATAAAATAGCAACAGTCATATACATAGCTGCAATAAAAGACATTTTTATAAAAAGACTAAACATATGGATTTTTCTTAGTAAAATATAAGCTAGCTTCTTTTTCATTTAAAGGTACCTGCAAAATGTGACTTCCCAAATGTGCTTCAAATACTTCAATGGCCAGTGCACTGGGGCTTCTCCTTCGCTGTGCACCTATAACTTAAAAGAAAAAGAAAAGAAAAGAAAGAAAGAAAAAAAAAATTAAGTTAGGGCTCTGATTTACACCTTCAGCTTCATTTCTCTGTAACTGTATCACTAGACAGCTACTATATCAAAGAGATCTGAGAGAAACACAACCCAGTGTTAACTTTGGTTCTGAGTTGCTTGAGCAAAATCAGAGCCTAGGGTGAATTTCTATCTCAGAATATCAACTTCTACAAACATTAAAAATCATATCCAGACTTAAAACAATTTTCTTTTCCTTTTTGAACTATTTTTCCTACACTGGAGCAAAAAAACAAAACAAATATGAATGTTCACGCTCTTTTAAAATAAATTGGTAAACTGTTTTTCTTAAAATTTAGCTATTGTTATTTTTAAAGCATATACATATTGCCTTTTCCTCCCAGAGAAACCTGAATGTTTAATATCCTCTAGGCTAGAAAAAAAGCAAACAGGACTTTTTAAATGTTCTAATGCAATAACTTTATCATAATTTAATAAGCACAACATGTCGGCTAAGAGATTCTCATTAATGACTGTTTGCACTAGTGTTAAGTGTCTCAGGATGGCTGGATTTCATATTTACTGAATATTCACATGTAACTATTCCTACAGGACCTACAGGGAGCCCAGGTGGATGCTTGCCCAGCATGTGTCTTGCGGGTCAGTGACTGTTTTATTATCTGTATACTTCTGTTCTCCTACTAACTTATAGTTTGTCTTTCTCTTCCTGGCATACCCTACATGAGCTGTCTGCAGGCACATACACCCGAAGGGCCTCCCAACCCCTAACAAAAGAGCTTAATGCATGATATTTGGGGATCCAAAATTGAGGGCCTTCTCCTTACAATTTTTTTTTTGGAATGGGATCACAATTTGCTTTTGAATCTGTTCTGGCTCTTTTCCCTGTTTCAAAAAGTTCTCAAACCTAAAAATCAATTTGCTTTCCAGTAATTTATGAACAAAAATATTCAGAACCTTTCCATATTTCCAACAAGTACATTCTTATGTCTTCCTGCTTTTCTTAAAAATTGTATGACAAACCTCTATTCTCTCAAACCTAGACACTATAAATTGAAAATAAAATCAAATCCCCTACTTTCTTACTTCTCAAAACACTTTCAGCTAGTTGACAAGAAAATTCCAGCAAAATGCTGCGGGGATAATTCTGCTTCGTTTCAGTTACTAAGTCAGTCAGTTGGATCCATAGCTTAGTAGGGATTATAATATAAATGTACTTATGATTATCGTGCTGTGCAAAATAGGCAGTTTACCCCTGCAATTGCAAGCTGATGTCTGCCAGGTCTGAAAGGCACTTTGGAAATAGCGTGAGTGGTAAGTATCATTATCACTAGCAAGAAGAAATAAAAGGGGCATTATTTTCAATGGGAAAATTTATAAAATATAATTGAAGAGTGATTATTGTCAAAGAATATTCCAGTTGGAAGGGGTCTTAAAGATCTCAATTCCAAATTCTTCATTTGCTTCAGAAGCAAAACACACAACTAATATTCTTAAAATAGAAAAATCAGTTTTCTATCCTAAGACTAATCATTACTGTAAGCATAGACACATGATTTTTAAATTTTTAATCTAAGATGTACTTAAGACAGTACTACTGGGTGTGTGGCATTTCTGATTAATTTCCTATTCTAACATGCACATTACTCCCTTCAAAACTCCTTTGGCATTTTTGATAATGCAGCTGTCTTGCTGAATACTGTTTTCAGTTTCTAGAGTGTTAATTGCATATTATGGTAGCTTGGTGTGAATGATCCCACATGAATAAAATCTGCAGTTCTTTTTTTTTTTTTTTTGTTAAGATTGTTGTGGGGAGGGGAGCTTTGGGGAGGCAGAAGGGGGGTGTTGAAAAACTTCAAAAGTGTCCACTCTGTTTTTGAGGCAGTAATTAGGATCCAGAAAGCTCCTTATTAGTAGTTCATAATTTGGGGGCATTTCAGGACTTCCAATTATGAAGTTCAAAATAAACCATTGTACCTCACGGAAGAAATGGGTTGATCTTAGAGAACACAGACGATTCTCCAAAGAACTGGATTAAGAGTGGGGCAAGAGAGCAACAGCCACCAACCTACAGAGGACCCTAAAACATCACAGGAAAGGAAAGGAGCATGTTTATTTACTAGAAGGCCCAAGAAGCATGCTCCAGTAACAACTGCCCTCTAGAAGCATGGAAACAGGTGACTACAGTGGGGTCCTGCAGGGGTTATTTAAGCCTGTCCATTGATGGCCTTTCTTTTCCTGCCTTTCCTCAACTTAGGGCTCAGCTGTTCTCTAAGTAAATGTTGCAAATGCATAAATAATTAGGAATTTTATTTTAAAAGCTCCTTAGTCAGCCTGGGGATCCCACATGCCTTCATCAGCTCTTCTATCCATGAGTCCTTCCTGCATAGTTATTTTTCTTTGTTCTTCAGACCCTCTAGAAATCTGAGTGTGCATCCTAGTACATGCTAGCATAACATACAAGCCTCTTGTAAGTGGTTTCATGCTTTTCTCTTCAATGGCATTTTTATGGCACTGGAACTTCTCTTGATTTATATGTTTTGCACTTATGCAGGTGATATGGGGCTGTAATGACAGTTCCTAATTTTACAACCAACATAAATATGTTAAACAGGAGCCCATTATGCCCCCAGTAGAAGCCCAGCTCTGACTGTAGCATTATTGGTAACTGAATAGATGTTAAATAATGTACTTTTTATCTTGTACTTTTCATCCTACCACATTTGGTATTTTGAGTATTTAGACAATAATCTGATAACTCAGGAATGATGCAAACAGTTACTTTGTTCCTCTATGTTAATGTCACTGTGTTTACGGATTATCATTCATGCTTAAAGAAAAACTAAAGAGGCATTTCCTCAGTGAGGCTCATCATTCTCAGAAAAGTAATACATTGCTTATGAAGCTCTCTCAGATTGTTTTATTTTGGAAGTTGACCGTTTCTAAAACCAGTTGGTAGCCCCCACACACTGCATACTTCTTATTGCTGAATAGGTCAATGCTTTATCTGATCTACAGACACTTCATTCATTTGTCTGTTCAATTAAAAGACACTGCGTTTGAAATTTAAAGAACACTAAATTAACTAAAAAATGCACAGCACATTGCTAAATAAATGGAACACATAATCCCATTATCTGTGAGGATCATATCTCTTAAGTCACTGACAGTGAGATGTGAGAGTTGTATAAACTGAACAGGTTATATAAACTGTTAAAAGAAAAAAAAAATCAAGCTATAGTAATATAGTAATTCAAATTCGATTCAGCATTTACTGAGTAACTATTTGACCTGAAAACTGCTAGCTACTGTAGAGTAACTAGTGTTATAAGACTTAATAAACGTTCCACAAGAAAATTTTAAGCAATTCAAAACAAACCTAGGCCCAGCATATAATTATCAAGACCACAATATGATCATCTCATGTTTTTCAAGGGTTAGAAATAAAACACCTAGAGTTTTAAGAGACTTTAAATGGAAGAGATATATAGGGAGAAAGATTTTTAAAAATCAACTAAAGAAATTCTGTTTGTCTCAGAATTCTAAAATGATATGATGAATCATTAGGATTGTGCCTTTGGCCTTTCTCTCATTAAAAAATGGAAGACAGAAGGAAGCCCCAATCTGAAATATGTATCTGAAAAATTAGTTTTGTCCCTCAACAACGTCAGCAAAAATACTCTAATCTAGACTCTTCCACATAACCTTGTGAGGTAGTCTTTGAGAATTAATTAAGTGCAGTAAAAGACAATTCCTCTTTGGGGAAATGTACCACACACTCCCAGTCATATTCCTAACCAGTGCCTGTCACCTTCGGGGATGCACAAACGCCAGGAAGGCTGAGGATTATCTCTCAGTGGGAGTTTGACCTATTCAGCCAAAAGGTCAGCTTGCCACATAAGAACCCATTACAAAACAGAAACAGGACAGCTCAGTGGACACACATAATGAAAGAGGGAAAAGTCACGAGCCCTTCTTGCCTTGTGTCCTGCATTGCCCTTTTCCTCCTAGCCCTCCCCACCCCCATTTCCAGAGAAGTTGGCACTGCCCCAGCTCCTCAAGAGCACAGCTCACAGTGGGAAGGTAAACCACAGGCAGGGAGAGAGAAAGGGGCTCATTATTTCAGGGATCACTTGAAAAAGATATTCAAAGGTAGAGTATGACATCGTGAGGCAGGATTTCCAAGAGATTGTTTTATTTGGAAAAAGTTGTCATTAACAGATAGGGAAGACCATTTTAGAGCTACTTTCTCATCCAGCTCTCCCTCCACGGGGAGCGGAATGGCAGGATGGGTGAATGTAGCCTTAACATTCTGCAGGTGCTATTTCAAGAGTAAAATCATCCACCGAGTAAAAAGGCAAGCTTTATGGGTACCCTCTGAATCTGTCATCTAAGGGGCAAGGCTCTGTTCCCACACTGAGCTTGGGGGAAGAGAGGACTGAAGGGCATGCTTAATGAAATCCCGACATCACTCCCTGGGCTTTAGCACTTGGGCTAAGCAAAGTCAGGGTCTGGGAAAGAAAGGAGTACAGAATGCTTAATGAGTCTTTCCATGGCTACCAAAGAGAAGAAAAGGGATTTCCTTTGAAGAATGTCAATTAGCCTCCCTCACTGTAGGGCAAATGAAGCCAGGGAGGGTTTTCCCAGGAGCCTTAGAAGTTTATGAGGTACGCAGTTGTGTGTGCGTGTGTGTTTCCCTTTATATAAAATAAACATTTATATGCCTTCATTGACTATGGGACCAATTCTTCATTCTGACACTCATTCTCACAGCTCTGCCTACTGCCCAGATTCACAATTTGTACCCTTTCAACACTAAATTCCTCATTGTTTGTGCATGCCCTAAACATTGGGGGAATTTCAGGTTGGGATGGAGATGATACACTCAAATAACCAGTGTTAGGTACCAGCTTAACCCATACAGCGGCACTAAAACAGAAACTCTATTGTCAAAAGCAGGATATGTGGAGTTTCCACACAATGCATAATGCAAATATCTGAAAACAAAGACTAACAATGCTTTTACAGTGTACTTTCAACCAAGATTAGTTTTTTGCCACTTAAAATACAGGATAACTGAAGACCAGAGAAGAGAAATAGGGACAAGTATTATTAGTCCGTCATTTGAATGTTAGATTAACATTAAATGTAAGAAGGAAAACCTTCCATATTCAAAAATAGTACAGTTTGGGTTTATTTTTAAATTCATATCTAGAATATTTTTAAAAATCAAAAAATACATCTTAATAATTCATATCCCAAACCCATTAACACATTATATTAGCCATTGAGACAAAAGAGGTATTTAATCTATTAAAATAATTGAAACTCTAAGAAGTCTTATGCTGATTCAAAAAATTCTTTGATGCAACACATTTAAATTTCTCCCACATTTTAAGTATGGATTGAATATATTAGGGAAAAGCATTAAGGGTGATATGACTGTGAGAGTATTAATATTTACAAATGAATTGCTGAACTTAAGAAGAAGGAACCATGTCTGCTTTTCCCCAAAAAGCCTATCTGTATGGCTTCAACTAGTACAAACTAAGGGCAAACACAACATTCAAACAGATCTGTTTAAACAAGGATGTGTTTATCATGCGCTTCTTATCTTCTGAAGAACTAAGTAGTATTCACATATTTTTGAAAACTTTTCTTTACAAAACTTTTCTCCATCAAAATGGCAAAATTGTCTAAAAGTGAAATAGCACCCAAGTAGTACTTTAATAAGTCTTGAAAAGGTTTTTGTACAAATTACAGGGACTTCTTTTTAGTACTGAGTTTCCATTTTAGAGTCATTTTGGGACTTGCCTGGTGGCGCAGTGGTTAAGAATCCGCTTGCCAATGCAGGGGACACGGGTTCTAGTCCTGGTCCGGGAATACCCCACATGCCGTGGAGCAACTAAGCCCGCGCGCCACAACTACTGAGCCTGCGCTCTAGAGCCCGCGAGCCACAGCTACTGAAGCCCACAAGCCTAGAGCCTGTGCTCCACAACGAGAAGCCACTGCAATGAGAAGCCCGTGCACCACAAGAGTAGCCTGCACTCGCCGCAACTAGAGAAAAGCCCACGCACAGCAACGAAGACCCAATGCAGCCAAAAATAAATAAATAAATTTATTAATTAAAAAAAAAAGTCATTGTGCCCACCTGCCTTGCTTTTCCACTGAAGGAAATGAGACTTACCAAAGCAGTTATTTCTTCATCTGTAGCTGGGGAAAGAGGAATAGCCATTCTCTGACAATCTGGAAGTTACTATTATATTCACCTTACACGGGCTACAGAGAAGTTAACATTCTTCTTGAGGGAACCCAAAGCTCCCCTTGACAATGAAATTCTTAAGGCAATGGGTTAAGCTGCTGTTTGGAGTGACAGCACCTGAGGGAATGATGAAGCCCTGACAGTCAACATCTCTGAGAACAGAAACCTCGGGAACATACAGGCATGATCCACAGTCTAGGCTGAAGGTTGGGGAGTGGGGCACACGAGGGGAATCCTCAAGAGATGCATGGAGGTGTAAGGGCAGGATTGGACTAATAGATGAAGGCATGCTTTATTTCTTGCTACTTCAAAGTAACTGTTGCAAATCCAAACAGGACTTTCTGAAAATGGTAGGTAGTAATCATTCCAATTTAACTTTCTTCATCATTTCCATAACAATGGATACAAAAAAACAGTCACTTTTAAAGGACTTGAAGTCCAAACACAACTCCAAGCCTTTTCTGAATATATTTCTTGGCTTCAACAAATTGATGCTACAGGGGTTGCTTTGGATGCAAAGTTTAAAGTTAACTATTTAATTCCCTTTACATAGTGAAGGAAATGAAAGTTTCCTCTTTGTATTTACAAAATAAATAAAAGATAAAAAAATAGACCCTGACTAATTCCTGTCTTTGGATTCCAGCAGAGATATGGATGTCATGAATTGCACTCCCTCTCAATCTGGGGAAGTTTTAAGAGTGAGGCAGTTATAAAGTGACTTGAGAATGAAGAATGCAGACTAGGAGAAACTCTGAGTGGCAGAGGGTCTTGATTTTTATCTAACGTGAACTCAGCAAGAAGATATCAACGAATTTATTCTGGCTTCAGGGCTATAGCAGCAAACACGTACTGAACCTCACTACATGGCAGGCACTTTGCTGGGCACTGAGAGCACAAAGATGACCAATACAGAGTCTACTGAGCGAGTCCTGTGTGATAGAAGGGTCCCGTGGGCCACAGGGAGTGGGCAGTGCAGACACCAGCCCGGGCTCAGAGCCTGAACACGTGCCTGATGTGGGAAGGTGCTCTGTCCCTTGAGTACCATCTGCAAGCTCTAGCTCTGAGCTGCTTCTTTTCTTGTTGTTGCTGTTGTTCTCGTTCCTTTTCTTCCCATGACAACCTTCTACAAATCACCTACTCTGTGTATGTCAGGAAGGAATACCACGGGATCGCATGAATTAAGGGCACGATTCACAGAAAGACAGCAAGCACATTCTGACCATAGCTATCAAAGGGAAAACTAGAGGGGACGCATCTAATTTGGGATTTGAATGCAGCACTAACCGGGCAAAGTTGGCTACCTGTCCTTTAATTGGTAGAAATGACCTCCTCCAATAATATGCTAGAAATGTTTTTGAGAAGTTTATTTTTAATGGGGCTTAGATTTGGTAGGTCCCCTCAGCAGGGGCTGAAAAAAAGGATTATTATACTTTCATTTTGCAAACTGTCTTAAAAAAGCCTTTCAGTTGAGTGCCGTTGTACAACTGTCACCCCTTCTGACCTCAGTGGCACACAGACTGTCAGTGGCATGATTCTGCCCAGTAGGAAGGGAGTGGAGATTATCACTGAATCTGTATGGTGTCAGTCAGCACTCACTGATAAAAGGAAAAAGTCCA
Organism: Phocoena sinus; assembly: GCF_008692025.1. Classification (NCBI taxonomy): domain Eukaryota; kingdom Metazoa; phylum Chordata; class Mammalia; order Artiodactyla; family Phocoenidae; genus Phocoena; species Phocoena sinus. The sequence goes on along the minus strand of NC_045764.1, from coordinate 112,437,337 downwards.
CAGCTGTTATCTTGATTTTTTTTTTTCCAAGTCTGATCCCAAAGCTTCATGTTATGACATTTGTAACATCTGCTACAAATAGTGAGGTAAGTCAGGCGCAACTTTATTACTTCCAGTCTAATGCTCCATCCATCCTCTAGGCTTTCCCAGGCCAGTGATACGACAGGGAGCTAAGAAACACTGGCTCTGCAGGAAGTAGCTTGTGTCTCCGAGGTAGAAAGAAGGCAGTGTCTCTGTCCCTTTCCCCTCCTCTTTCTCCTGTTCACCCATTCATATATTCAGCCATATTCACATTCTCTTGCTTGCTAGCTCACTCTTGGACCACATCAATGCTTGGCAGTGTCTTTAGTGACTTTCTGACAAAAGAGTAGTCAACATAAACACTTCCATGAAGTAGTGGGCTGTTGGCCCAAAGGACGAGATGCTGTGATGATAATCGCACCTGCTACTGAAAAGTCACACTGATCCACTTCCAGAGCTCAACTAGCTCAGGCCACGGTATTATATTTACTTATCCAAAATTTAGTAAACATTTATAATATCGAAGATATTAACCTCAACGGCCTAGGAGCTAGTGAGGTAAGCCTGGTTCCCATTTCCATTTCTGAATGCTTTCTTTATATGTCAGCAGAAGAAAGCTAAAAGCATCCACGCAAAATATGCTGAGCCTCTACTTCTTGCTTGGCACTATGTCAGTGAATATAAAAATGAAAAGGCACCATCCTGACTCTCCAGGTGATTGGAATCTAGTGGGAAGACTGATACATAAGCAAACGAATAAAACACAATAAATGTGGGACTCTCAACTCAGGATGGGGGCAGGGAGAGTGGAGGCAGGAAAGGCTTCAGGATAGGGGTACTGCTGGAACTGTGGCGTGAAGGCTGAGGTTACGCAGACAGTGAACTATGACAACCAAGACCCTGGGATCCACTGGTTGGACACAGAGGTAAGAACCATTTCACATTAACATAGCTGCGTGTGCAAGGTTCCAGGCTCACCATCTGGCCACCTCCAGCTTGCTTTTCCTTAAGCTGCAACCCCAATGGATTGTCATACTCCTACAGACACTTGCAGGGCTGGGTACCCCACTACCACATCAACTTCTTGGGGCTCAACACTACAGCTTAATCATGCAGTCACATGATTGCACTGAGGAGAGTCAAATTCCGCTCAGCTCTGTCTGCAAACCCTAACTTTACTGTTCGACCTCCTGCACTGCCTGAGTCAAAGTTCCTGAAGTGCACACCTACACCACAGAAGACAGCTTGGCACTGTGTGAGGCAACCCCGTTACCAGATGGACTGTCCTAACACCTTGGAGGTTTTTTTTGTTTTTTGTTGTTTTTAAGAATAACTTTACTTTTTTTTATTGAAGTAGAGTTGATTTACAATGTTATGCCAATCTCTGCTGTACAGCAAAGTGACTCAGTTAAACACATACAGACATTTTTAATATTCTTTTCCATTATGGTTTATCACAGGATATTGATATACATTATATCCTGTGCTATACAGTAGGACCCTTTCTAAATACAGTTCTTTACCCCTTCTAAATGTGAGAGTTTGCATCTACCAACCCCAAACTCCTGTCCATCCCTCTCCCTCCCCCACTCTCCCATGGCAACCACAAGTCTGTTCTCTATGTCTGTGAGTCTGTTTCTGTTTTATAGATCAGTTCATTTGTGGCATATTTTAGATTCCACATATAAGTGATATCATATGGTATTTGTCTTTCTCTTTCTGACTTACTTCACTTAGTATGATAATCTCTGGCTGCATCCATGTTGCTGCAAAGGGCATTATTTCATTTCTTCTTTTATGGTTGACTGTTATTCCATTGTATATATGTACCACATATTGTATATCCATTCATCTGTTGATGGACGTTTAGATTGTTTCCATGTTTTGGCTATTGTGAATAGTGCTGCTATGAACATAGGGATGCATGTATCTTTTTTTTTTCAATTTTATTTTATTATTTTTTTATACAACAGGTTCTTATTAGTTATCCATTTCATACATATTAGTGTATACATGTCAATCCCAGTCTCCCAATTGATCACACCACCACCACTCCCCCACCGCTTTCCCCCCTTGCTGTCTATACATTCGTTCTCTACATCTGTGCCTCTATTTCTGCCCTGCAAATCGGTTCATCTCTACAATTTTTCTAGATTCCACATACATGCACTAACATATGATATTTGTTTTTCTCTTTCTGACTTACTACACTCTGTATGACAGTCTCTAGGTCCAACCACGTCTCTACAAATGACCCACTTTCGTTCCTTTTTATGGCTGAGTAATATTCCATTGTAAATATGTACCACATCTTCTCTATCCATTCATCTGTCAATGGGCATTTAGGTTGCTTCCATGATGTGGCTATTGTAAACAGTGGTGCAAGGAACATTGGGGTGCATGTGTCTTTTTGAATTATGGTTTTCTCAGGGTATATGCCCAGTAGTGGAACTGCTGGGTCCTATGGTAGCTCTATTTTTAGTTTTTTAAGGAACCTCCAAACTGTTCTCCATAGTGGCTGTATCAATTTACGTTCCCACCAACAGTGCAAGAGGGTTCCCTTTACCCCACAACCCCTCCAGCATTTGTTGTTTGCAGATTTTCTGATGATGCCCATTCTGACTGGTGTGAGGTAACACCTTGTTGTAGTTTTGATTTGCATTCCTCTAATAATTAGTGATGTTGAGCAGCTTTTCATGTGCCTCTTGGCCATCTGTATGTCTTCTTTGGAGAAATGTCTATTTAGGTCTTCTGCCCATTTTTTGATTGGGTTGTTTTTTTTTTAATATTGAGCTGCATGAACTGTTTATATATTTTGGAGATTAATCTTTTGTCTGTTGATTTGTTGGAAATATTTTCTCCCATTTCTGAGGGTTGTCTTTTCGTATGGTTTATAGTTTCCTTTGCTGTGAAAAAGCAAGTTTCATTAGGTCTCATTTGTTTATTTTTGTTTTTATTTCCATTACTCTAGGAGTTGGGTCAAAAAAGATCTTGCTGTGATTTATGTCAAAGAGTGTTCTTCCTATGTTTTCCTCTAAGAGTTTTATAGTGTCTGGTCTTACACTGAGGTCTTTAATCCATTTTGAGTTTATTTTTGTGTATGGTGTTAGGAAGTGTTCTAATTTCATTCTTTTACATGTAGTTGTCCAGTTTTCCCAGCATCACTTATTGAAGAGATTGTCTTTTCTCCATTGTATATCCTTGTCTCCTTTGTCATAGATTAGTTGACCATAGGTGCGTGGGTTTATCTCTGGTCCTTCTATCCTGTTCCATTGATCTATATTTCTGTTTTTGTGTCAGTACCACATTGTCTTGATTACTGTAGTTTGTAGTATCGTCTGAAGTCAGGGAGTCTGACTCCTCCAGCTCTGTTTTCTTCCCTTAAGATTGCGTTGGCTATTTGGGGTCTTTTGTGTCTCCAAACAGATTTTAAGATTTTTTGTTCTAGTTCTGTAAAAAATGCCATTGGTTATTTGATAGGGATTGCATTGAATCTGTAGATTGCTTTGGGTAGTATAGTCATTTTCACAATGTTGATTCTTCCGATCCAAGAACATAGCATGACTCTGCATCTGTCTGTGTCATCTTGATTTCTTTCATCAGTGTCTTATATTTTTCTGCATACAGGTCTTTTGTCTCCTTAGGTAGGTTTATACCTAGATATTTTACTCTTTTTGTTGCAATGGTGAATGGGATTGTTTCCTTAATTTTTAATAAAGATCTTTCTGATCTTTCATTGTTAGTGTATAGGAATGCAAGAGTTTTCTGTGCATTAATTTTGTATCCTGCAACTTTACCAACTTTATCAATTAGCTCTAGTAGTTTTCTGGTGGCATCTTTAGGATTATCTATGTATAATATCATGTCATCTGCAAACAGTGACAGTTTTACTTCTTCTGTTCCAATTTGTATTCTTTTTATTTCTTTTTCTTCTCTAGGACTAGGAAGGAAGTGGCTAGGACTTCCAAAACTATGTGGAATAAGAGTGGCGAAAGTGGACATCCTTGTCTTGTTCCTAATCTTAGAGAAGATGCTTTCAGTTTTTCACCATTGAGAATGATGTTTGCTGTAGGTTTGTCGTACTTGGCCTTTCATTATGTCAAGGTAGGTTCCCTCTATGCCCACTTTCTGGAGAGTTTTTATCATAAATGGGTGTTGAATTTTGTCAAAAGCGTTTTCTGTATCTATTGAAGTGATCATATGGTTTTTCTTCTTCGGTTTGTTAATATGGTGTATCACATTGATTGATTTGTGTATATTGAAGAATCCATTCACCCCTGGGATAAATCCTACTTCATCATGCTGTATGATCCTTTTAATGTGTTGTTGTATTCTGTTTGCTAGTATTTTGTTGAGGATTTTTGCATTTATATTCATGAGTGATATTGGTCTGTAATTTTCTTTTTTTGTAGTATCTTTGTCTGGTTTTGTTATCAGGGTGATGGTAGCCTCGTAGAATGAGTTTGGGAGTGTTCCTTCCTCTGCAATTTTTTGGAAGAGTTTGAGAAGGATGGGTGTTAGCTCTTCTCTAAATGTTTGATAGAATTCACCTGTGAAGCCATCTGGTCCTGGACTTCTGTTTGTTGGAAGGTTTATAACCACAGTTTCAATTTCATTACTTATTATTGGTCTCTTCATATTTTCTATTTCTTCCTTGTTCAGTCTTGGAAGGTTATACATTTCTAAGAATTTGTCCATTTCTTCCAGGTTGTCCATTTTATTGGCACAGAGTTGCTTGTAGCAGTCTCTTATGATGCTTTGTATTTCTGTGGTATCTGTTGTAACTTCTCCATTTTCATTTCTAATTTTATTGATTTGAATCCTCTCTCTCTTTTTCTTGATGAGTCTAGCTAAAGGTTTATCAATTTTGTTTATATTCTCAAAGAACCACTTTTTAGTTCTATTAATCTTTGCTACTGTTTTCTTTGTTTCTATTTCATTTATTTCTGCTCTGATATTTATGATTTCTTTCCCTCTACTAACGCTGCGTTTTGTTTCTTCTTCTTTCTCTAGCTCCTTTAGGTGTAAGGTTAGATTGTTTACTTGAGATGTTTCTTGTTTCTTGAGTTAGGATTGTATTGCTATAAACTTCCCTCTTAGAATTGCTTTTGCTGCATCCCATAGATTTTGGATTGTCATGTTTTTGTTGTCATTTGTTTCTAGTTATTTTTTGATTTCCTCTCTGATTTCTTCGGTGATCTCTTGGTTATTTAGTAACGTATTGTTACGCCTCCATGTGTTTGTGCTTTTTACGTTTTTTCCCCTGTAATTTATTTCTAATCTCATAGTGTTGTGGTTGGAAAAGATGCTTGATACGATTTCAATTTTCTTAAATTTACTGAGGCTTAATTTGTGACCCAAGATGTGATCTATAATGGAGAATATTCTGTGTTCACTTGAGAAGAAAGTGTAATCTATTGTTTTCAGATGGAATGTCCTATAAATGTCAATTAAATCTGTCTGGTCTATTATGTCATTTACAGCTTGTGTTTCCTTATTAATTTTCTGACTGGATGATCTGTCCATTGGTGTAAGTGAGGTGTTAAAGTCCCCCATTATTATTGTGTTGGTCTCGATTTCCTCTTTTATAGCTGGTAGCATTTGCCTTATGTATTGAGGTGTTCCTACGTTGGGTGCATATATAATTGTTGTATCTTCTTCTTGGATTGATCCCTTGATCATTATGTAGTGTCCTTCCTTGTCTCTTGTAACATTCTTTATTTTAAAGTCTATTTTATCTGATACGGGTATTGCTACTCCAGCTTTCTTTTCATTTCCATTTGCATGGAATATCTTTTTCTATCCCCTCACTTCCAGTCTGTATGTGTCCCTAGGTCTGAAGTGGGTCTCTTGTAGATGGCATACATATGGGTCTTGCTTTTGTATCCATTCAGTGAGCCTGTGTCTTTTAAAGCGAGTGTTTAATCCATTCACATTTAAGGTAATTATCAATATGTATGTTCCTATGACCATTTTCTTAATTGTTTTGGGTTTGTTTTTGTAGGTCCTTTTCTTCTCTTGTGTTTCCCGCCTAGAGAAGTTCCTTCAGCATTTGTTGTAGAGCTGGTTTGGTGGTGCTGAATTCTCTTAGCTTTTGCTTGTCTGTAAAGGTTCTCATTCCTCCGTCAAATCCAAATGAGATCCTGACCGGGTACAGGAACCTTGGTTGTGGGTTCTTCCCTTTCATCACTTTAAATATAATGTGCCACTCCCTTCTGGCTTGTAGAGTTTATGCTGAGAATTCAGCTGTTGACCTTATGGGAGTTCCTTTGTATGTTATTTGTCAGTTTTTCCTTGTTGCTTTTAATAATTTTTCTTTGTCTTTAATTTTTGTCAGTTTGATTACTATGTGTCTTGGCATGTTTCTCCTTGGGTTTTTCTTGCCTGGGGCTCTCTGTGCTCCTGGACTTGTGTGGCTATTTCCTCTCCCGTGTTAGGGAGGTTTTCGACTGTAATCTCTTCAAATATTTTCTCGGGTCCTCTCTCTCTCTCTTCTCCTCTGGGACCCCTATAATGCGAATGTTGGTGTGTTTCATGTTGTCCCAGAGGTCTCTTAGGCTGTCGTCATTTATTTTCATTCTTTATCCTGTTACACAGCCGTGAATTCCACCATTCTGTCTTCCAGGTACTTATCCGTTCTTCTGCCTCAGTTATTCTGCTATTGATTCCTTCTAGTGTATTTTTCATTCCAGTTATTGTACTGTTCATCTCTGTTTGTTCTTTAATTCTTCTAGGTGTTTGTCCTTATTTCTTCTAGGTGTTTGTTATACATTTTTTGCATCTTCTCGACCTTTGCCTCCATTCTTTTTCTGAGGTCTTGGATCATCTTCACTATCATTATTCTGAATTCTTTTTCTGGAAGATTGCCTATCTCCACTTCACTTAGTTGTTTTTCTGGGGTTTTATCTTGTTCCTTCATCTGGTACATAGTCCTCTGCCTTTTCATTTTGTCTATCTTTCTGTGAATGTGGTTTTCGTTACACAGGCTGTAGAACTGTAGTTCTTCTTGCTTCTGCTGTCTGTCCTCTGGTGGCTGAGCCTATCTAAGAGACTTGTGCAAGCTTTCTGATGGGAGGGGCTGGTGGTGGGTAGAGCTGGGTGTTGCTCTGGTGGGCAGAGCTCAGTAAAACTTTAATCCACTTGTCTGCTGATGGGTGGGGCTGAGTTCCCTCCCTGTTGGTTGTCTGGCCTGAGGTGACCAAGCACTAGAGGCTACAGGCTCTTTGGTGTGGCTAATGGCAGGCTCCGGGAGGGCTCACACCAAGGAGCACTTCTCAGAACTTCCGCTGCCAGTGTCCCAGTCCCCACAGTGAGCCAGAGCCACACCCTGCCTCTGCAGGAGACCCCCCCCCCCAACGGTAGTTTCCTATGGGGTCACTGCTCCTTCCCCCTAGGTCCTGATGTGCACACTACTTTGTGTGTGCCCTCCAAGAGTGGAGTCTCTGTTTCCCCCAGTCCTGTCAAAGTCCTGCAATCAAATCCCGCTAGCCTTCAAAGTCTGATTCTCTGGGAATTCCTCCTGTTGTTGGACCGCCAGGTTGGGAAGCCTAGTGTGGGGCTCAGAACCTTCACTCCAGTGGATGGACTTCTGTGGTAGAATTGTTCTCCGGTTTGTGAGTCACCCATCCAGCGGTTATGGGATTTGATTTTATTCTGATTGCCCCCCTCCTACCATCTCATTGCAGCTTCTCCTTTGTCTTTGGATGTGGGGTATCCTTGTTGGTGAGTTCCAGCATCTT